>NC_056734.1:1000867152-1001009652 GCF_019279795.1 Protopterus annectens | reverse complement strand
CTGATCTATTGGACTCCTTATCTCAGTATAGACATTTAAAATACTTAAACACCATGAAAAGTTTTTAGCCACTGCACTATTAAACCAAATAAATTAAAAACATCAAAATGCTGACCAAATAGAGCAACAGTAGTGGACTAAATACTGCCAAGCAACATTTTATTTAGCACTGTGATGACCCACCACTGGACAAGTTATCAAGGAGCATCAATCCTCACCACTGGCAACAGTGGGTGACATACACTCGAAGGATAACAGGTACACACAATATTTCCAGATCCAGGTCTCTGCGTCAAGTGCAATTTCCCTTAACAGCACACAGAGACCAGTCAGTCCAAGGCTGGTTTCTCTCTCATTCTCCAGATCCCCAATAAGACTCCCCAATGGCACAGCTATAGAGTTGAGTCTCAGCTGAGTGGCCAAGCCAAGATCCATCACCCTCTCTGTCCAACTAGTGCTTCGTGTCCCTGCCCAAGTAGCTGACACACACACCTGGGAAAGGCTGGCACAGGTTTACTAACTATGCCCCCTTCTGCCCAGACTATAAGGTAGTTATCACTACCACAGCCAATGCAACTTTAAAGGCACTTAAAGGGTGTTCAGTCTTACTGTGTAATATTAATACAAACTGTAGTTTGACCAAGAGCAAGACTATTAGGAGTGGCCCACACAGTGTCGCCAAATAAATATGCAAGCACTCTCGAAACTTAAAATCTCTACAAAGATCAGCCACAAAGAAATGTTTAAATATATTTAATAGTAAATAATAAAAGAACCAGACAATACTAAATATATATTCACAGTGACATCAGAGTTCAATAATAAAAGAACCAGACAATACTAAATATATATTCACAGTGACATCAGAGTTCAAAATTACAAGAAATACTTAAAACAACATTGCAGGACAGTCTCAAATAAAGAAAAATATCTAAACTAAGCTTTGCTATATTCCTGATTATATTTAAGAGAGTTACTATGCCCTAGTTAGCTTAATTAAGAGCAAGGCAGATGTGTGGTGAATGGTTCTTGCCAGGTCCAAGGCAGAATACAGAATGCTGTGTCTCTCTAAGAGACTTATCAAATTAATATCTCAAACATTACTGCTGGGATAGCTTGCAGAATGACATAATTTCTTGTCATAGATTCATAGGTAGGTACTAGGCTATTGGCCCTGGCCTAAGGCCTTAGCTATAAGCCTAGCCAAAAGGTACCCTGGCTTTCGCCACCCAAGAAAATTATTTTCCTGTGCCACTGTCGAGCAGAGCCACAGAAGTGATTGCCGGGGTGAATTTCCTATCTCCCATCCAATCATCAAGATTTTTCTTGAAGAGTGCTAACGAGGAGTTTTGTTTGATATAGATAGGTAGTTTGTTCCAGAGTATGGGAAGTCTCTGGGACAGGAATCTATCCCTCCAGCATGTTCTGTTTATTGTGGTGACAAGGTTTAGGTCCCTAGAGCATGTAGCTCGGAGGGATTGGGATTTCTTTAAGTGGAGCATGTCCAAAAGCTCTGGGTTTGACATAGCTTTGTGTGTTAGGCAATGATCGCCTCTGACTAGGTGATATGCGACAGAGTAAAGCTGCAGTTTTTTGAGACGGTCTGCATAGGGCATCTGTTTGAGGCTTGTAATCCTCTTTGTGAGGTATTTCTGCAGCCTTTCCAGTTGTTGTAGATGTCTTGTGAGGTACATACCAAAATGGGCGTTGTACTCTATAATGGGTCTAATGAGTGACTAGTAGAGGGGAACAATGACCTCTTTTTTCCTGGATGAGAAACCTTTTGTGATGAGGTGTGCCACATAGAAGGATTTCCTGACTACTGTGGCAATGTGATTATCAAAGAAGAGACTACTGTCCACCTGTGTCCCAAGGTCTCTTATCACACTTTCGGTGTTAAGTAGACTACCGCCTATGTGGTAGTTCATGGGTACAGAGTTTTTATCAAAAGGGATGACAATGCACTTTTTGGCATTGAGCTTGAAGCCATGACTTTGGCACCAGGCACCTGTCTCAGCGAGGCCCTTTTGTAGGATGTCCACATCTTTTGGAGTTTTTATTATGGCTCCTAGTTTGCAGTCATCTGTGAACTTTGTTAGCCAAACACCTTCTGCGTTAGCCTGTACTTCAGGGAAGTAGATACCAAACAGAAGAGGACCCAGGACTGAGTCCTGCGGTACTCCACTTGTCACTGGTTTGAAGTTGGATTTGGAGTCTGCTACTTTCAAGTGTGGGTTCTGTCAGTGAGCCAGTTGGCAACCCATCTTGTGACATAGGGATTTATACCTAGTTTAGTGAGTTTATCTATAATTCCAGAGTGGGGGATGGTGTCGAAAGCCTTGCTGAGATCTAGATAGGTTGTGTGAACCACCTTACCCACATCTACGGCTTTGGTGATCGCTTCAAAGAAGTCTATCACGTTTAGGAGACATGATCTGCCTTCTACAAACACAAACTGGGTGGGGAGTCCAGAGTTTAGAGATTACCAATGTCATAGTTGATAAGTTCCATGATGATACATTCCATAGCCTTGCAGACCAGGCTCTTTCAGGCTAATGGGGTGGTAGTTTCTGGGGTCCGTGGTAACTCCTCCTTTGTGGAGTGGGATAACCATCGCTGTGCGCCATTCAGTGGGCACATAGCCTGAGGTGAGGCTATGATTGAACATGATACTTAGGTGGGATGCCTGTTTGCTCTGTAGTTCATGTAGAATGCAGCCTGGGATGTTGTCAGGTCCCATGGATGCTGTGTTCTTGGCTTTGGAGAGTGTGTTTTTTACCTGTGCAGCCATGATTACAGGAACTTTGTATTCTTCCGGTATAGAGGTGGGCCCTTTAGATGAGAGGGGGCTAAAGTTAGCACTGAACCTATCTGCTAGGATGTTGGCAATATCAGGTGGTTCTGTATATTTTGTGCCACTGTGCTGTAACTTAGAGCAGATTTGAGTGTTGCCATTAAGATTCTTGACATAGCTATAGAATGCTTTGTGGCTGTCTTTAGAGTCAGTGGTGATTTTGTTTTCGTAACTAGCTTTGGAGGATTTTATGAGGGATCTCAGCTTCTTACTGAGGCTGACCAGGGAGTTCCTCCAATCACGGGATTTGACTCTTTTTTGCAACAGCTTCTTTCTTCTGTTGTAGAGTTTGTTTATGGCAGGGGACCACCAGATTGGCTTCCTTTTTTTGGAGGATACCATCTTGGTTCTGTTAGGGATTGCACGATCCATGCACTTGTGTAAGTGCTTATAAAGTGCATTTGTGTAGGATTCAGCAGTCATACCTCTACTGTCCGTCAGCATGGGTGTTGTGAAGTTTGCCACTTCTGTCTTAAGAAGAGTGAAGTTGGCTTTGGAAAATTTTTTTACGGTGGTTTCCCTAATGGGGGTTGGGGGAGGGATGTGGGTATCTAAGGTGATTAGCCTGTGGTCAGAACTGACCAACAAGGAATTGACCTCTGGTGTGGAGCACCAGTTGTTCATGCTGGTAATAACCAGGTCTAGGATATTGCTGCCCCTGGTGGGGGTGTGGATAAGTTGATCCAAGGCACTGGAATTTATGAATTCCAGAAAACGTTGAGCAGAAGAGTTAGTACATGAGTACTTTTCCCAGTTAATGGTGGGGTAGTTGAAATCGCACATTATTAGGGTGTTAGGTTGTACCCTAATATTTTCCACTATATCAAGAAATGAAGAGTGGGAATCCTGGGGCATGGTGGGGGATCTGTAACAAGCTACAATTTGGATTGCGGTCTTGCCCAGAGTTAGTTGCACTTGGATAATCTCGGCTACATTATGATGAGCAACTAGCCTGAAGGTGTGGATATCCTTAAGGAATATGGACACGCCTCCGCCTTTAGTGTTTCGGTCCAGGTTAGGTGGCCGAAAGGTGTGGCATGAATTATAGCCTGGTAATGCAGGGTTACTCTCTGGAGCCTTGAACCAGGTCTCTGTCACTGCACAGACATCAATGTTCTCCATTTTAAGGAGTGCTTCGAGTGAGTGCATTTTGAGGTTTAGACTTCTAGCACTGAATAGCAATGCCCTCAGATTCTGCTAGCTTGTACCTGTTATGGTGGTGAATTTGTCATTTGAACCTTGCCTAAAAAAGGCACTATAGGGGTGGCTAGAGCCTTAGCCAGTATCCGGAATCCCAGGGGTGACAGGTGCAGGCCATCTCTGGCAAAGCATCGTGGTTTGTCGATCATGTCATCCCAGGCAGACAGATACTGGATCCCCTTAGAATGACACCAGAAGCTTAGCCATTTGCTGAAGTCAATCATTTTGTCTTTGTAATGTGGTATCATTCTGGGTGATGGCAGGATGCTACTCAGGGCTAGGGTCATACCTGCCTGGGCTACAAGATTGGACAACTCCTCCATGTCCCTTTTCATGTAGTCCAGGGAGGTACGTTTCAGGTCATTCACACCAACATGGACAATGACAGAGTCATATTTGTACTTGTTGTGGAGTGACCTTAGTGCATGCGTTATGTGGCGGATCCTGGCACCCAACAGGCAGCTGACAATAACTTTCTCCTTGTTTAACCTGGTGAGTGGAATATTAGTGTGCCTGATTATAGAGTCACCTATGACTAGAGTGTTGGGTACGTTGTTATGCCTTATGGTCTGTGGTTGAGTGGCACACTGAGTTTGTGGGCTATGTGTCATTAGGGTTGTGTTGGGGGGGTGGAGGTTACTTGTGTTTTTGCTTTGGAGGTCCCTGTTGCTTGGGCAGGTTTCTATTGACAGCCTCCATGAATGTAGGTGTGTGTTTTGTGTTTCTATGTGTGTGTTTTGGTGGTGTAGGTTTTGAGGGACTATGTGATGAGTGTGGTGTGGTGCAACTGTTTACCTTCTCCTCTTGACTGTCTAGTCCAGTGTTGGGTGAAGAGAGCTTTGCTTCCAGTTTGGCTATATAAGTGCATCTCTCACAGGTTGTAGTGCTGGGTGGTAGGAGAGGGTTGTCTGTGTACATGAGGCAACTGCTGCATTGCCCCAAGATGCCCAGACAGGAGAAAACACCGGGAGCTGACCCTTACACATACCTGGATAGGTGCTTATTTGTTAAGTACTAGAAACTGTTTTCCTCTAGACAAGTGAGGAAAGTTGAGTGCTGTAGTAATTTGTAACTTTAGTGCTTACAACGAGTTCTGAACAAGTGCTGAACTCAAAGAAACAGACCTGAGTGCTGAAACTAAAAACACTGGCTAGTCCTAAGAAACAAAATTAAGCTAGAAGGCTTCCCTCCAACACAGAAAGGCTTGGGGGCTCAAAAGCCCACAAACAGTCCTGGACACAGCAAATTTGTATCCAGACTAGAATAACCACAGGAAAGGCAAGAAACAAGCTTAGAAAAATGAATTTTTTTTTTTAAGTGGAAAGAGAGAAAGGAGGAGCAGAAACTAAGTGGATTGGCCTTCTCAAATGTTCTCCCTCTATTAGGTAGAATGAGGTAATAACACTAGACTGGGAGGAGTGTCCCAGATCAAATTTACAGTAGGGGCGGGTAACTGCAAAGCCACCAACTATAAGAACACCATTCAAATAGGGAC
This sequence comes from Protopterus annectens, assembly GCF_019279795.1. NCBI lineage: Eukaryota > Metazoa > Chordata > Ceratodontiformes > Protopteridae > Protopterus > Protopterus annectens. Next base: position 1,001,004,103 of record NC_056734.1, on the reverse strand, counting down.
GGAAGGTGGGAAACAAACTGCAGAAATGTTTCTCACAGCAGAAAAGCAGCAGTGAGCCTTTAAATGAAAGTTTTAAACAGATAAAGGAGCCACTAGAGAAAGCTTTTAACTGCAAACAAGTTATATGAAACTCCTTGGCAGGAGATCAGAATCAAACAACCCAAACAGATGCTTAATAAAAGTGGACAATTTCCAGTTAATACCTCACACACAGTGAAACTAGCTAGAAAAGTATGCAGTAGACAAAGTGCTATAAATAACTCGAAAAAATAAGCAAAAAAACAGGATACTTAATGTTATATATTACAGATCCGAGTTTGCTCAGTGTCCTTCCTTCGATTAGCTCAGTGTGAAATGGCAGAAACACTCACAAACTTAACTTCTTAGGTAACAGAAACTTGAAACCGGAGACAACTTTAAACAAAAGCTCAAAAGAACCAATGAGGTGCTTACTCTAAGCTGTAGTCCAGGTGACCCCAGTCAGCCAATGACCTTAAACAATCCTCTCTCACTGAAATGCCTAATGGCTTTGGCTAAACCAAGATGTCCTTGAACATGTGCTCAGACACACAGTCTCAACAAACACTAGGCCCAAACACAAGCCTGAATATGGACAATGCTACAAATATCCATACTACTTAGGTAGAAACAAACTGCAGAAATGTTTCTCACAACAGAAAAGCAGCAGTGAGCCTTTAAATGAAAGTTTTAAACAGATAAAGAAGCCTCTAGAGAAAGCTTTTAACTGCAAACAAGTTATATGAAACTCTCCTTGGCAGGAGATTAGAATCAAACAACCCAAACAGATGCTTAATAAACGTGGACAATTTCCAGTTAATACCTCACACAGAGTGAAACTAGCTAGAAAAGTATGCAGTAGACAAAGTGCTATAAATAACTCGAAAAAATAAGCAAAAAAAGGATACTGTTATACATTATAGTCATCTGACTCTATCCCAGGTGAAACCCCCACAGCTGGAAACTAGCAGTATTTAGCATCTACCTGTGAAAATGCGTAGACCTCAGATCTTTGGCAGATGCTGGAAGTCATAAAACAATTACATTCCCCCACATTTTAAGAAAAGTAATTATTTCACCTTAAAGACAGTACAGAAAGCTCCTTAGTACAGACATTATGTCTCCTGCTGCACTGAAACTGAAAGATACCATCTTTTTATGGCCTAGCCATAAAGTAATTTCATTTATTTTTCTAAAGTTAAGCTCCTCTATTCTATTTTCCGCTGTTAAAATATATACATTTAAACGGTTACAATAGTGCAGGCACATTTCTATTCTATTCTATTCCTGTAGGGCATACTGTAGATGCATTTCATACAGCACTCTGCAAAATATCTTCTCAACACTAACACCTATACAGAGCAGTCTGTCATACACATGACATACAGGTTTAATACATTCGTAAAACAAGCATCTTATATAAATAATTTTGATAGTCACCAATAACAAATTATTATTTACAAAATTCCAGACAGCTCTGCTGGAAGTCTCTCTCCCTTTGTCACAAGCACTTTCATCCATCATTAATGGACTTCATTAGAATACATAAAACAAATGCAGACACTAATCCAATTTAACTTGCAAAATCACATCATAAATGCTCAATCTGATGTTAAATAAACATTTAAAATGTTGCATACCTAAAAACACAAAAATATAAACATCAAACCATGAAATGTACCATCATATCAAATCCATTTTCAATGGTAGTTGCCAGGATAGTTTTTTATACTCTAATCTTGCTTCCCAACAATCCCCGCTTGAAATATAGATTAATCCTTTCCAATACTGCAATTACAAATTTCTTACAATTTGTACAATGCTGTACATGCTTGCTGAGTGCACTTTTTTATCAGCCCTGCAGATGATGCAATTATTCTCATAAATTCTCTCTCTCTCTCTCTCTGAGACACCCTTCTGTTTTCTCTATATAAAATGCACACAGGAAGTGCATGTGACAATATAAATAATATTACTTCCAATGTGTACACAGATAACTTGGGTTGAAGCTTTCATAACACAGGACCAATGTTAGAAATACTAATGTACGTAAACTGACTGCACATACCACATTTTTTGGTATCAGAATTAATCAAGTTATCAGAACAATAAATAAAATGTAGTGCTTCAAACAATTTTCCTCAAGTTTCGTGGTATTTTGTAAATTAATTTTGAGAGAGATCCATAATGGTCAATATAAGAAAAAATATTTCATTTTTTTCTAGTACCCTTTTACAGCAGTCCTTAACCATAGGCAAGCCAAGACCAATTGTATGCCACAAAAACTAAGAATAACTTAAATTCATTTCCAAGCAAGCAGAAAAATATAATTTTTTTTTTACAAATATTTACCCTATGGTTTTAGAAAGTGTGCAACAAAATGGTGGTGGTGGGAGGTCTGGAAAATGCCTAGGCAAAAAGAAATGCAATTGCAATTTCATTTGGGAGCATATCTGTCACTGGAGCCAAGTGAACTTGTAACTGTTAAACCTGAATTTAAAAAAATGAAACTGAGGAATGGTGTATAGAACACTCAGGACTTAATTTACACAGTTTTTACAATAGTTCTACATGAGTACATAAATGCTTAGTTTTTATTTGATATAATTACTCACAGGAGTTTTAAAATGACTGAGTATAATTTCATTCACGTCCTTCTAGCCGACCACTTACTCCATCACTGCTGAATGTCTGATAAGGCTACTTTTCTTATAAGCGCTCTAACTTTCAAGGCTTTAAAACAAGGTTATTGCCCCCCCCCCTGAAACAGTAACTTCTCATATAAGGCAGCACATTTGAACTAAAAAACACACTTGACAGCTATTTTTGGCTTGCTTGTCTACATATCAAAACTGTCTCAGGAGAAGCAGCGGTCTCCAGACTTGTTACGATAACAATTCAAGAAAGCATTAAAGGCTTTAAAAAGGCCATCAAAGGTCATCTACATGTAGAATCTATTTGCGACCACTACCAATATTATGACTAAGTATACTTTCCATTTCTGTTAAGATGACAGCGACAGTTTTGAGGGGCCAAACCAGAGAAAAACTTATGGTTTCAAGGCTCAGAATGTTACTTTTGTTTTAAATCAAAGAGAAGCCTATTCCACAGAAGAGGAGGAAATCTTTGACAGATATGTCTATCTCACCAGCAGATCCTGCAGTGCAATTTTAGTTCCTTTTGAGTGGGTGTTTAGGGTATTTTGGCTTTGTGGAGTGTAGGAGGTTGTATGGGACTGGATTCTTTGAGACTTTTGTAAATGAGATAGGTTTTCCTCAACAGCCTGTAGGAAACAGAGAAAAAAAGGTGCTTTAAAGTGGTCTGTGTAGCACAAGGAAGACACATCCTTGATCTCATAGTGAGGAAACACAGCAGTCTTGCAAGCTAAATTATATGTTCAAATAAATATATACTGAAAGGGGTATTATGCTCTATTATGGGTCTGATGACGGAGAAGTATAAAGGGATGAGAACTTCCTTTGACCTAGGATACATAGCCCTGGTAATTAGTCTGGCTAGAGAAAAATATTTCTTAATGACTGTGGATCCATGGTGATCAACAAATAGATTATTTGTCAATGAAACTGCACAGGTCCCTTAACTGCAACAGTTTTCAAAGGGTGTTGTAGGTGCTTGGATGTCCTTGTTTGACAAAGGACAGAATACTACATCTCTTGGCCTTTAGATTAAGACCACAGTCCTTTTACCACTTGTTTGTATGCATGTGTTATGCAAAGTCAGCTGGAGAGTTTATGACATCTTCGAGTTTGCAGTCATCTGCAAACTTGGTAAGCTACAGACTCATGATGTCAGCCTTGATATCAGAGAAGTAAGTGCTAAACAGAAATGGCCCAAGGACTGATCCCTGATCGACACAAATAGCAATGACTCTCTTCAATGGCAGCACATGCCTCCTACACTAATAAATTAGATTCTGTCAGCAATCCACTTTGCTAACCAGTGGGTAACACCAGGGTTTACATTTAGTTTGATTAGGTTGTTGGCAATGTTAGAAAGTGGGGTGGTGTCAAAAGCATCTGCCAAGTCATGGAAAGCAACATGTAGAGATCTGTCTGCATTCAAATACATCTGTGACTTGTTCAAAGAAGTTCACTGAGTTTAGGAGGCAGGATCTACCTTTAACAAACCCAAACTGGTTTGGGTCAGGGCACTGTAGTTGCTGATGTCCATGGTAAGTTCCATAATCATGCTCTCCATTGACTTACAGACCAAGGCTGGTTAGGCATACAAATCTACAGTTTCCAGGGTCAATGATGGCTCTTCCCTTGTGGAGTGGGATTACCACAGCAGTTCTCAATACCTCTGGCAGGAAAACAGTGGACAGGCTGAGACTGAATAAGATCAGTAATGAATCTATAAGGCCATGCTTTGTGTTGACAAATGGTAGCCTGGTGTATTGTATGGACCTATGGAAATAGTGTTTGTGGCCTTGCAGCGAGCCATCAGGACTTGAGAAAAACTCAGGTACGCTACTGAACAAGGATCGTTAATCATCAGAAAAAATCAAGCCAGCATAAAAAACCTAGAGTTAACTATCAACACGGCTGAATGAAAATAAGCTTTAATATCAACAAAATTCAAAAACAGTAAGCTCTTTCATGATTTACTGAAAATACACTCAAACCATTTACAGCACGTGCACCCAATCAGAACACAGAATCATCTATGTAAGCAACAGAAACAAGTACTTCTGAAATATGCATTTAAATATCATCAAATTAGACATCTATCATTGTACTTGTCAACTCACTCTCACAACATCTTTAATAAAAAACAAACTAAAAAACAAGAAAAAACGCATGAGCCATTACCGGCATCAATGGGGAAGTGTTCACACTCTCAAAGCTGGTTTTAAAGAGACAGCTTCATTAATACCAGGGGGGGGGGTGGTATTAGCTCTCAGGTACAAAATCAAAGCTTGTTCTCTCAATTCAGTTTTATTCTTAACATCCCCCTCCCTAATCTCTTCTAAAAAAACCACAAGCACACAAATTAAAACGGTAACTACCTGTCTCCTTAACATGTCGGGCAAATGCATTATTAATCTTCATGTTTCTGATGTCATTTATATGTTCAAGTATTATCTCCTTTAACCAGCGATTCATTTTACATATGTAAAACGCACTGCATACAGTACAATATGCATAATTAGTTAAATTTCTAGTGCTGCAGTCGGCACAAAATCACATTCTACAGAATACCTCAGTGTTAACTGGGTAAAACTACGACCCGAATGAATGGCATGAATGAATGGCAGGCACTAAATTTTCTGCAAGGAAAAGTTCCTTGATGTTGTGAAATGGGTAAATATGCATCAGTGTACTTCCAATAACAAAGCTGCCCTTTCAGAGACAAGTTATTTCTAAACAAAAACCTCAGTACATCACTGATAACATTTTTTAGCTCATCACATGCACGTAAAAAATCCCAGTTTCTCTTAATCATGTCACAAAAAATGTTATTATTACTAGAATAGGTAAATGAAACCCTCGCTTGTTTAGTGTATGGTCGACCTTGTACATTACTACAGTCTAACCTTTTATCAGAAAACTAGACTACGCCGCTACCATTTCTTACAAATATACAAATATCTATTCCTCCCTCTCTTTATAACCCCTTTTCAGAAAATATGACTAAGTCAGAAAAGGCTCATACTAATGACTCTTCATTATTATGTAACCTCATCATTCTAAGTAACTGGCCCTTGTGCACATTTCTTGAAAAATGTCTAGGTTGCATGCTCATTTTATAAAGCAATGAATTCTTTCTACAAACTTTCCTATATAATCCTGTCTTACACCACCCTAAACTACTTCTAGTAATAGTTATAAGCAAAAAATCTATGTACTCCATAGAATATTTATATGTCAATTTCAGGAATTTTGTAGTACTATGCATGAAATCAATGAACACTATCAAAAGCTCCATTGAGCCATCCCATAACAAAAAATGTCATCCACAAACCGCTTAAAGTGGATTACATGAGAACAGAAAGCATTGCTATTGAGCACTTGGCTCAACTCCCATTGTGTTAGCACAAGGTTGGCATTCTTGTTGGCACAATCAACTCCCATTGTGTTAGCACAAGGTTGGCATTCCTGTTGGCACAAGCTGTGCCCATAGCTATGCCAACCTTGTGTAAATAAAACTCATCTTTAAAAACAAATACATTATTTTTCAATATTCATTCAAGAAGAGTACAAATAACTTCTATCTTATTATGTGTAAATATACTACAATGATTTAAAAATCTCCTAACATTGTCAACCCCCCTGGTATGTGAAATCTCAGTAAAAAGTGATGCTATGTCCATTGTTACAAAATAAAAATTCTTATCATTCTCAAAATTTGAAACTTTGACATATAAATCTTCCAAAAAACTCTTAGTGTCTTTTAATACCATATCTACAGTCTCTAAAACAGGGCACAGAGTCTTTTCTACATAGATAGAAAGAGGTTCTGTAGTCTGACCCTTGCTCAAAACAACTGGACGCATAGGTGGACAGACAGGATTCTTATGGACTTTGGGGAGTCCATAAAGAATCAGTACAAGTGGATGTTCAAATATTTAAAAAGGTCCTCTGTTAACATCCCTGTCATCAAAAGATCAAACAGGAAAAAAAGCATTTTTTTTCTATAATCCCTGTAACCTGATATTTGAAGATGGGCAGATAAATTAGTGTATCATTAAGTAGTTCTTACACACGAGCAAGATAAAAATTTTTTATTCATTACAACAATCCCATCACCTTTATTGGTACAGCACATCTCTGTCGAGGACAGAACTTTCAATTCTTGCAGAGCATCCTGTTCAGATGGTGTCAGATTATAAAAAGATGTTGCAAGTCCTCCTGAAAACACTTGTCTCACTTCTTCCTCATATACCTTTACAAAAGTTTCCACAAAAGGATGTATTTTAGGGACATATACACTGGGTTTCTTAAAATTTTTCAAGTCCATAGCCTGTTCAGGAAACATAACAGAAAGTGAAACATTCCTAGCAAACATTTTTAGGTCCATGAGTACATCGACCAAATCAGATTTCCTTGTGGGAATAAAAGAAAGCCCCTTATTCAGAAGGGATCTCTGAGAAGATGCCAAAGTCTCAGAACACAAATTAACAACCAGTCATTCAAGTTCTGCTGGGAGTTTTCATCCTCATCTGTCTGTCTGCCGAGCCCTGAAGCTACTGAACTCGGGCCCTACTTGCCTGATTCCTGGACCTGCTTTTCCTGTGGTTCATAGTAATTGGTAAAGGATCTAGTAGGGAAAAAGTGAATGATGTCTTTTCACCAGCATGAGCTTGTAAATCGGAAAAGTACAGTTTTGTACCTACCATAAATGTAGATGTTCGAGTATTCACCCTGCTGCAGTCATCACACTTAGGTTATCCTGTCGTCAGGCGGTCCCGCAGTCGGCCGGATTTCCAAAGTCTTGGTCCGACGTCGGTTGCTGTCGCTTCATCCCTGACGTCAGTGCGCCAGGGGTAGATATATTGCAACCGACGCCATTTTCTTCAGTTTTTCTTGCCCCAGATGTCAGGTGCCCCCCAAAAAGGTGATCCAAATCAGTGCCAAAAAGTGAGAACAGTGAACAGACACAAAAACCCTTCAGCTATAAGCAAATACATCAGTAAGGCATAGCAGAGGTTTAGCCAGTAAATCAGAGGGGTTGGAGGGAGGGTAACCTGGACTGCAGCAGGGTGAACACTCGAACATCTACATTTATGGTAGGTACAAAACTGTACTATGTTCATCGTGTTACCCTGCTGCAGTCATCACACACGGGTTGAGTCCCAAAGCTAAGGTAGGGTGGAGGCATTAGAGAAGGTTAGAGGGAGTCAATGAGCCCCTGCAGGACTGCTGTGGCGAAACCTGCCCTGGACTTAGAGTAAAGAGGCAAGTGATAGTGTTTGGTGAAGGTGTGTACAGAACTCCAAGTAGCAGCTTCTAAAATTTCCTTGGTAGGAACCCCCCTGAGAAAGGCTGTAAAGGTAGCTGTAACCCTGGTAGAGTGGGACCTAATGCTAGGAGGAACTGGTTTCCCATGATGGGTATAGCAGAATCGTATGCAATGGCCTATCCATTTAGAAATGGTTTGCTTGGAAATGGCCTTCCCTTGAGAAGCTGTAGCATAGGAAACAAAGAGCTGGTCAGTTTTTCTGAAAGCCTTAGTCTTATCCAAGTCATATCGAAGCTGCCTGTGAATGTCCAAGGAATGTAGGAGTCTCTCACCTTTGTTCTGTGGATTGGGGAAGAAGGTGGGTAGATGGATGGTTTGATTTAAAGCTACGCTGGAAACCACCTTAGGCATGACGGAAGGATTAGTTCGTAGAGAGACTCTGTCTTGATGAAAAATGAGGAAAGGTTCCACTCCCATAAGTGCCTGTAATTCTGAAACTCTCCTAGCAGAAGTTATTGCCAGGAGCAAGGCAGTCTTCCAAGATATGAACTGAAGGTCTGCAGAAAAAGCTGGTTCAAAGGGAGGTAATGTTAGCTTTTCTAGAACAAAGTTGAGGTCCCATGTAGGCGTAGGAGCTCTTCTAGGTGGTCTAATGTTTTTTGCCCCTTTGAGGAACTACCTTAGGAATGGATTTGAAAATAAAGGTGGATTTGTGTCATAAGTGAGCTGAAATAGCTGAAGCATGGATTTTAATTGAGGAGAAGGAAAGTCCTTTATGTAACATCTCAGCTAAATACTGCAGAATATGAGGCATATGAGGCTGAGTTGTATCTAGGCCTTTAGCTTGGTTCCAAGCAGAAAACCTTTTCCATTTGTTCGAGTAAGCCTTCCTGGTGCTTGGCCTCCTGGCTTCTAGAATAACATCCAGTACTGTTTGAGAAAGAAGAGCTGGTTGGCTACTTAATTGATTTGCCATGCCGCAAGGTTTAAGGTTTTGATCTGGCTGTGTAGAATCTGCTTGTCTTGCTGTGTGAGCAAATGAGGTATTTGAGGCAATATCCATGGTGGGCTGTGAGCCATATTCTTCAGTAGTGGGTACCAGTGCTGGCGTGGCCAGTCTGGGGCTATGAGAATCATTCGAGGTTTCTCCTTTTTGACCTTCAAAAGTACCTTTGTGAGAAGAGGTAATGGAGGAAAGGCATATGCTGTCAGGTTCTTCCAACTGAAGGAGAGAGTATCCACTTTCCAAGCTTGATGGTGGAATGTCCTTGTACAAAATTTTGTCAGCTGGTAGTTTTGAGGACTGGCAAACAGGTCTATATTTGGTAGGCCCCATCTTTGAGTTATCATTGCAAATATTTGTGGGTCTAGCTTCCACTCGTGGGGATCTCTGATGTTTCTGCTTAGGTCGTCTGCCAATGTGTTTTTCTGTCCTGGCAGGAAGTGAGCTTGTAACTGAACTTGGTAGGTCAGAACTGTGTTCCATAAGATTATTGCTTGCCTGCAAAGAGGGTAGGAATGTGTGCCCCCTTGTTTATGTACCACATTACTGTGGTGTTGTCCGTCTTTATTGCCAATTGTCCAGGCTGTAGTAGATCCTTGAAGGCTGTCAGAGCTTTCTGTACAGCAAGCATCTCTTTTTGGTTTATGTGCAGTTTTCTTTGTTCTGCAGTCCATAGGCCTTGAATGCATTTCCCTGCCATGTGAGCCCCCCAGGCATAGTCTGAAGCATCTGTTGTGATAGTTTGCCTGGGTGGGGGCAAGGTGAAAGGCTGACCCTTGTTGAGGTGACATGCCTGTGCCCACCAGAGAAATTCCTGTTGAAGGCAGGGAATGAGAGATATCACTGTGTCTAAGCTGTGGCTGTGTTGAGACCATACGCTTTTTAGGTACCATTGTAATTTCCTCATATGCATGTTTGCAAATGGTATTAGCAGAATGCAAGACGCCATGAAACCCAAAGCCTGCAGAATTTTTCTTGCAGTTAATTGGGACTTTGTTGCCACTGTCTTGAAGTATTGAGTCAGTTGTAATTGCTTGTCTGGTGTAAGATAAGCCTTCTGGGCCATTGTGTCCAAGCTGGCACCCAGGAATGTCATTTTTTGTGAGGGTACTAGTTTTGATTTCTGTTCGTTTACTGTGTACCCCAGGCAATTTAGTAGATGCTTCACAAAAGCCAGATGTTGTATGAGAATGTCTTTTCTTTCTGCTTGGATGAGGCAGTCGTCCAGGTATGGATATATTTGAATTCCTCTTTGTCTGCAGTATGCAATTACTGGTGCCAGGCATTTTGTGAATACTCTGGGCGCAGGAGATAAACCAAAGGGCAGTGCAGAGAATTGATAATGGGTTGAACCTGCAATGAAACGGAGGTATCTTCTGCAACTTTGTCTGATAGGGACATGCAGGTATGCCTCCTTGAGGTCCAACATTACCAGCCATGCTTCCTTGCCCAACATGGGAAGTAGCTGCTGTAGAGTTAGCATCTTGAATTTGGGAACTTGTAAGTAAGTGTTTAAAATTGAAATGTCCAGAATTGGTCTCCAAGCATTTTCCTTCCTGGGTACCAGGAACAGTCTTGAGTAAAATCCTTGGCCTTGCTCTTGGGTTGGTACCCTTTGAATGGCTCTTATGGCCATGAGAGCTGTAATTTGCTTTTGAGCCTCTGCCCTTTGATTTTGTGACAGGTTTGGCATTCCTCTTTTTATTGGCAAAGTGTGAAAGTGGAATCTGTATCCTCGTAAAACTATGTCCAGGACCCATTTGTCCTTTGTGACCATGTGACAGTTGTCTACAAATAATGCTAGTTTTCCCCCCAGGGGGGCTGACAAAAGAGCTTTGTTTGGCCAGTTGAGGTTCAAGTCATTGAGTTTGCCTTCTGGTGGCTTGAGACCTGTCTTCTCCTCCCTTCTGGGTTGGAGTGGTCCATTGGCGAGGTTTATACTCAGCTTGTGGTTGTCCTCTGCCCCTTGGGCGCCTGTATTTACCCCTCTGAGGCCTGTCAGTGGCTGGAAAGGACCAATTTTTGGTTGGCCAGTTTCTGCTGAAGCGAGGGGGTTGTACCTGTAGGAAATCTTTGACTGTCTGCATTGATTTTGCCTTTTCCTCCATTTTCTTTAAAACTTCTTCTGCTTTAACACCAAAAAGTACATCCTGCTGCAAGGGAGCATCTAGTAGTTTTGCTTTAACATGTTCAGGCAACCTCTGCTCCTTTAACTAGGCATGCCTACGTATAACAGATCCAGTGACCGCTATTCTGCAGGAGGCCTCCAAGGAATCAAACCCACATTGTAAGGTATGTTTGCCCACCTGCTCAGTGGCGTGCAACAAATCCTAAACTTCTTTCAATTCAGATAGTTGAGGAAAGGTTGTTATCTTTTGTTTTAACTGAGAGATCAGAAATTGCTGACACTTAAGCATATGAAATTGACAGTTTAGAGCTCTCATAGCTAAAGTGGCTGAGGTGTAAACCTTTTCCCCCCATCTGTCTAGTGCTCTTGAATCCCTCTCAGAAGGAACTGGATTTTTAGCCATGGAAGCCTTAGCCCCCTTGGGACCCTGGGAGATAGTCTCTGGGTCAGCTACTGGGCTTTTGTAAAGGAATTTATGGGAATCAGGTACTCTGTAATATCTGTCAGGCTTGGCCAGGGCAGGAGGCAGAGAGTCAGGGTTGAAACTGGATTCTAAATAGACATCATCCACAATGTCCAGAACAGGAAGGATGGCTAGAGGTCTGTGTTGGGGAGTAAAAGAAACTCTCTGAGCCTTTTCTTGGAATCAGAGTAATCCTGGCCTTCCCAGTGAAAATGCTCCCTCATGGTGTGTAAAGTTTCCCCAAAAGAGTAACCTTCTGGAGGGGAAGCTGAGGGAATAGAGTCCTCAGCATCAGAATGTTCATAAGGAGAGAAGGAATAGTCTTGGTCTTCAGAGGAATCCGAAGAAATAGACAGTTGTTCAGAGGAAGCAGATTCTTCCTCTTGTCTAGGCCTCTTGTCAGGAGGGGGCTGGGAACCCCTGATAAGAGTAATCAGATCTTCAGCCATCTTAAGCATCTGTTTCTTAGGCATAGGGCCTTGAACAGGAGACTGAAGTGAAGCTTTTTTCAATTTGGAAGGAGTCTTCGATTTAGAAAACGCTTTGACTGTAAGAGTCGTCGGTCTGAAAACTCCTTCAGAAAGCGAAGGTGTTTCAGAAGAAACGGCATCCTTGGAAGGTAAGTCGTTGGTAGGGCCTGAAGTAAAAGGCTGCGTAGGCCTAGTACATTCCGTCAAAATATCCGTAGTGGTCTCGGGTTCCTCAACTGCGGTAGTCGGAGGCTGTGTCGGGGCCTCACAGATAACCGAAGAACCGGAGACCGGATCAACCGAGGCCTCGGAATCAGGCTTAGGCCTGGGCTGACGATCCTTATCCCTGCGCCTTTTGTGCACGTCGGTAGTCGGTAGCTCCGACGGCATGTTATAATTAAATTTTCTGCCAAAAAAGTGTCGTGCAAAATCAAATCATCTTTTAATAGTGTGTTTATTAAATCTAGCACAAAAACGACAAGAAGTGACGTCGTGATCAGGGCCTAGGCAGGGTATACAGTAAGAATGAAAATCCTTATGAAGTATTTGCTTCCCACAAGAAATAACAATTGTTAACTTTTTCTGACATCGGTCTGAGGCAAGAAAAGTTTCCCCAACAGGGTACTTAGCTTTATAGAAGACTTCGATCTGAAACTCGAATTCGAAAATCTCAGGAGTCGGCCGAACGGCACTTGCGAACTGTTTCTGCTTCGGGCACCGTGCGGCAAGAAAGACTGAAGAAAATGGCGTTGGTTGCAATATATCTACCCCTGGCGCACTGACATCAGGGATGAAGCGACAGCAACCGACGTCGGACCAAGACTTTGGAAATCCGGCCGACTGCGGGACCGCCTGACGACAGGATAACCCAAGTGTGATGACTGCAGCAGGGTAACACAATGAACATCACTCGTTTCCATCACTCCAGAAGGTCCACATGGCTCTACATCTCACTCAGTGGTCACTGTTTTATATGTGGAGTCTATGTTTGCTGTAATAGCCTCTGCTGACAGCCCCCTCCACAGGACGCTGTTTGGGCCAAGAAAAAAACTGTACCTCTCCTAAAATCTGTCATATCGCATTGCAGTTTCTTGCTCCAAAATGGTCTGGGTGTGAGGGTGTATTATTATCTATAAGGTTGTATAGTCTGAGCTAAATTTATTTGCTAATACGTTGGCCAAGTCTTTGCGGGGGGTGAGTATGTCTTGTTGATATGTATTAGGTCAGTGCACTGCTGGGTACTGCTTCCAAGGTTTCTATCACAGTCAGATAAAGCCATAGGTGGTAATTTTCAGTTCATATTTATCTTAGGATGATTAGATTTTTTCTAAGCCCTTTTTTTTTTTTTTTTTCCCTATCTTTTTGAATTCACTTTTAGATGTTAGGGTATTCAGTTTGTTCCCCATGGATAATTAAGTTTTCCTTCTCTTACTGTATACTATTTTTATATTAGGGTTCTACCAGAGGGATTTAATTCCTGCAGTTAATGTATTTGCGTTTGATGGTGAGCAATGCCTCAATGCATCTGTTTAGATGAGCACAGAAACTGTCCATGAATGTAAAAACATGTGAGACAGGGTCTTTGACCGGAGTGGGTGCTTACACTTGTTCAGGTCATCAATTAGCTATAATCCATTTGCCTTAGAACAACATCTGAACGATAGATGAGTGTTGATAGTAGTCAGGTCTACCTAAATACAGAACATCACTGAACAGTGGCAGAATTTGACCAGTGATGGGGCAGCAACATGTCAAAATTATTGAGGTTACACCAGTGGAGACCAAACCCAAAATTACTGATCCCCTAGTTGGGAAGTAAATTAGTTGGCCTACGAAGCTAGCATTTATGAAACGTAGGAAACATTGTGAATATTTATTTGTAGTACTGTAAGTTTCCCAGTTAATGGAAGGATAACTAAATTCCTCCTTTTGCTCTTCTACTGTTTATTTCTATAGATGCTGTTTGTTGTAAGTGTGGCAATCAACATCATCTATGCACTTAGTTTCAACTTTACTTGCATGTTTGAGGCCTTTGAGGTATGAGTAGGGATTCATTAAGTACCTCAGCAAGATGGCTTATTTGCTAATTTAGGACAAGAACAGCATGATTGTGTCAGATGAGTGTAACTACTGATAACCTGGTGAGTAGACCTGCACCTCTCAGATACAGATCTACCTAGTGAAAGAAGAATAGGACTGTCAGTAAGCATGCAGCAGCTATTCTAGTGCCTCATGGTGCCTAGTGCTACCAGGCTAGCTACACATGGTATGGCAGAGTGCAATGTCATAGTTCATAGTGTTTGGTGTGTAAGAAGTACACTGATGAAGTTTTAAGTGAGGAAAGAGTTTTTAAATTATTTAGGAGGTGAGATCAAGTTTGGTAGTGAAATAAGACAATATAGCAGAAATAAAAATGCTAAAAGTAAATTGGGAATAGAAATGAAGTAGGGTACTACTGTTTACACAAGCAATAGATACACGTGTTGCTAGCTTATCAGGTCCAACACAGCTAGAGAATTACTGTTGAAATCAAGATAGTTTTCTACAATTTAAAGTCTGGTTCGGCATACACAATAAGGGATTTGCAACAAAGTGGCAGAAGCAGTAATAAATCGATTACAATTTCAGTGACAGGAGTTTCAGCAAACAATTTAAAAGCAGTACAATGGCTAAACACACTGGCATGGTTACTGCAACAGCAGTGGGTTGAATTATAGTGAGCCAATAGTAACCAGAGTGGCAAATGGAACAAAAGGTTGTAATCAGAGTGAATCAGTAGCATCAGTTTAAAAATACAGTATAAGCATTCATAGCACAATTTGTGAATACAATATGGCAACTATCAATTAAGTTCAGATGCTACAACAGCAGATAATTTCCTCTGCAATACAAAGCAGCAAATGGTGATACAAAATCAGTAAAGGCAATAGGATACTGAAGGCAATGACTATCAATTTACCCAAAACAGTAGACAAAAGAAATGGGACACATTACAGTAATGACTAGTATTTGGCAAAATGCCACAACAGCAAATAACTAAATGAATTGGGACAATGTCCAGTATGCATAAAACAGCAGAACTTCACAGTACATGTATAGGGTTACTATGTGTAAGTCTGCTCACCAGCACCTGTCTGTAAATCTGCATAGCCCTGTGCAATTGTTGGCTAACCTCACAATAACTGCTTCAGAGATAACAACCACAGAGATCAATTTACACAACCAGAAGGTATTAAGGTAAAGTTGGAGAAAATGTCCTTAGGAATGCTCATATAGTCAAGGCACCAATTCCTGTTTAGATTAGGAATTCCATTTTCAAGTAACTGCTTTTTTAGCAGACAACAACATTAAACTTATTTATTTATTTAGTAAAATAAAAATAGATTCCCAACTGCACATAGGATAATTTTCTCACAGAATTTATTAATGACAACCACCAAATATAAGCGCTTTCATCTCACAATGAGACTTCATCAGATACAACTAAAACAGTGCTACATTCACTATATATAATGTCTTAAAAACCTTAATTAATTAATTATTCAATTATTCACTTTATGAAAAACTTTTTAAAGAAATAATATCACCTAATCTTGCTCTAAAATACAAATAAATATAATTTTATACCATAAGCGTTATGTACAATATAATGTTAATACAATACTAAAAAATTATGTATATACATACATATATATATATATATATGTATATATATATATATATATATATATATACTTTTTTCCTTATATGTCAATCATACATTGTGTATATATTTTGAAAAAAAATGGACAAATAATATTTCTCCCTTTAAAAATATTAAAAGCTCAAATGTAATAAATTGATGATAGATTTATAAAACATTATTATAAAGAATCTATGATAGGATAACACATAATATTATTGAAGGATACAAGAAATGTACAAAATGTATTATAACTAATATATTAAACTTTAGCTGCTTTTTCAACAAGTGTGGGCTTAATATCTGGGGGGTAGTTGGCCTTAAGTCTCAATTGCCATCTTAATTCCCTATTTAATAATAAATTCTTTAAATCATCCCCCCTATTGTTATTTTTAACCAAATCAATAATGCCGAATTTAAAACTACTAAAAGATGGACAGGAAACAGAGTGTTTGTATAGGGCACTAGCATCTTTTTTAATTCTTATGTCATAATAATGTTCATATATTCTATCTTTTAGTGCTCTCTCGGTTTTTCCTATGTAAAATGATGAACAGTGTGTACACATAGCCATGTATACCAACATTCTACTATAGCAATTACCTTTACAGAATCTGACAACACTATCCAAACCATTGTTCAATTTTACAGATTCTTCCTTAAAACTATATGAACATTGTGCACATCTACCACAAGAGCTAGTTGCCTTTTTACAATTCACATTCTAATCAGCTATTTCAAAACTTCTTTTGAAATTCATTCCTGTCCTATAAATAAAGTGTGGTTTGTTTCCTATCGCTTCATATAATTCTTTGTTAGTTTTTAATATACACCAATTAGCTTCTACTATTTGTGTAAAAAAATCAGAAAACATGTTAAATTCAGTAATACATGCCCCCTGGTAATTTTTTGTTGTTGTTATCGCTTTGTCACATTCTCCCACTGTTTTAAAGGGTTCACCTAGTAAAGCTTTATATTTAGTACCCCAACCATTATAAACCTCTTCCAGTACTTTGCCAACTAAATTCCTGGGATATCCTCTCTCAATAAACTTTTCACCCAGAAAAATAAATTCTTCAAGTAAATCAGAGAAGTCAGAAGTCATCCTAGCCAACCTGACAGCTTGACCCTTAATCAGACTCCTTTTCTGATGAAAAGGATGGGAACTATTGTGGTGCAAATAACTATTACACCATGTATCCTTACGGAAAATTCTGGACTTAAAACCACATTGTGTTTTGTAAATAGTGATGTCCAAATAATTAATACTATAATCATTGACAACATGTGTAAAAGAAAGAAACTTAGTAGTTTTGTTCAAATAATTAATAAATTCAGTTATACTTTCCTTAGTGCCATCCCAAATAACAAAAATATCATCCAAAAATCTTAGGTAGCACTTCATATGTTTCTTATAAATGCTATTTAGCACAAATCTTTCCTCCCATTCCAACATAACTAGATTAGCAAAAATGGGGGCACATGCTGCCCCCATTGCTACTCCACTAGTTTGTTGGTAATATTCGCCTAGGAACACAATATAATTGTTGTCCAGCACCACTTCCATTAATTCCAGAATTAATCATTTCTGATCATTTGGTAAGTCCAGATGCTTGTGGATACTTTCCTCAAAACATTTTTGTCCCTCAATCCGTGGTATACAGGTGAATAAATTCTCAACATCAATAGTTAAAAATGTACAACTTTCTGACCACAACCCTTTATTTATTTTACTAAGAAATTCCCAAGAATCTTTAATTAAATGTTCCTTCCCAGTTATAATATTTTTAGTAAGGCTGTCTATGTACATTGCCAATGGATGTGTTTTAGAATTACTGGCTGACACAATGGGTCTAAACGGGGGCTCAAATATAGATTTGTGTACTTTAGGTACACCAAAACACTGGGGAATAATTGGATGTATCTGTTTCAAAAAATTGTATGTTGACTTATCAACTCTATTTTCCAAAAAATATTCCTCCAGAAGAGAATCAATTCTATTATATGCAATTTGTATCTCATTATATGAAACCAACGAATATGTAGATGAATCCAACAAAATATTGGTTAGGGAATTATTGTATTCTGCATTGCCAAATAGTACAACCCCCCACCCTTGTCCGGTTTCATAATTCTTACTTCTTTCTGTGTTTTTAGTTCAATAAGTAACTTCTCTTCCTCCTTACTTAAGTTATGATGTTCCATTGTTTTTTTATTGTTCGCATAAGTGTCATAAATTTCTTTTGTAACAATATTTTCAAAAGTAATAAGTGCTGGATGTAGGGGTGGGTTGTATGTACTATGCCTCACTAATCCTCTATTAGTGCAAGCTTTGTCTCCCAAGGTCTTCTTATTATATATCAAACTAAGGTTTAATTTTCTAAGATATAATTTAAAATCTGTTAAGATATGGGCCAAATCTCCATACTGTGATTTGACAAACTTGAAACCTTTTGAAAATAAATTAAAATGATTCTTCTCCAAGGCAATGGAGGTATAGTTAAAAATTTTAAAACCTTTATATTCAGAAACTATACCATCAGCCTGTATAGTAACATTCATCTGTTCATCCTCCCCACATTTTTCCAACCATAATTGTTCCCATATGAACCTGTTGGTTGGCCCAAATTGGATGTCAGTCTGGTTTTGTTCGCCAGACGTTCAGACCTCCTGGGGCCTAAAAAATGTTCATGTGGTTCAGAAAAAGAATCCAATTCATCTAAAACTCTACTAGGAATACTATTACTATAGTTATTTCTGCCTTGGAATTTAGTTCTTTGTACATCATTGGTTTCCTCTTTGTCAAATTGCATAGGGTGAACCAATTCCTGCATATTTTTTCTGTTTTTCAAGTTACTAATGGGTCCAGGGTACATTTTACCCCTAGTATATTCCTCCTTGTCCCTCATGAACTTTTTCTGTTTCCTAAAAAAACCTTATTAATTCTATCATCTATTTTTTTCAAGACTCTATTGTACAAGTATTTATATTCCTCAAACAACAAATCCTTTAAAATGTCGTCATTTAGTTTGTTTAAATCTACCAACAAAGCATTCATCTGTGTTTCATTATACTTAATTTTAAAATCAAACCCAATCCACATTCATCAAAATAGTCATGAAAATCCTTTAAAACTACATCAGTGTATACCACACCAAACGGATATTTAAAAAATCTAAGTCCCTGAGGAACTATTTTATGGCTTACAAAGCAATGCAGATATCTATTATCTATTTGCAAACATTTATATTTAAACAGTTTTTTTTCAAACAAATAGATTAAATCCTTTAACATAGGAACATTTGTTACATTTAAATCATGTCCAGCCACATTGCCTTGTGGATGCTTAGCAGAAAAGGATGCATTAAATTCAAATTGTTTATCCAGCACATCTCTAAAACAAAAAGAAGAATGTTGGCTGTTTTCAATGTTATGTACCGCTGATACTGTGCCATCAATATTAATGGCTCCCTCTCTAATACGTTTATCAGCGTAATTAACAGTACCTTTAGGTTTGGAATTCTTGTGTTGTACCACCCGATCCTGTCATTCCATCGCGTTGCCTTGCCCATTAGGTCCACTCGATGGTGATAACGCACTACCATCATTGCTTTGATTATTTCGTTCACTAGGTTCTTTTTCTCTCGCATTCGTCTTACTACCATAGCTCACCATCCTAGAGCATGGAGATGACGTTAGAAACTGCGCCGGACCACGTATAGAGCAATTGCGTGTGGAAATAACTCCATCTGCTGGCTTGTTTTGGCTGAACAAGTCTATGAGCCTAGTTAAATCACCTCTTAGCATAGCTAGTTCTTCACGTACTTTTGTAACTTCTTGCTGCGTCCTGATGAAATTATCAGGACTAAACAAATTATCTTGTCCAATAATAGTCGAATCCCCAGGAGAACCTTTCATAATAAGTAGCACCGAAAATTTGTAAAAACCTCAGCAATCCTCCACGCAGTAACAGGAACCACTCAACAGTACCAAAATCACAGTAAAACAGTCGCATCCAACTAAGTAAAATAAAAATAGATTCCCAACTGCACGTAGGATAATTTTCTCACAGAATTTATTAATGACAACCACCAAATATTAAGCGCTTTCATCTCACAATGAGACTTCATCAGATACAACTAAAACAGTGCTACATTCACTATATATAATGTCTTAAAAACCTTAATTATTCAATTATTCACTTTATGAAAATCAGTAAAGGCAATAGGATACTGAAGGCAATGACTATCAATTTACCCAAAACAGCAGACAAAAGAAATGGGACACATTACAGTAATGACTAGTATTTGGCAAAATGCCACAACAGTAAATAACTAAATGAAATGGGACAATGTCCAGTATGCGTAAAACAGCAGAACTTCACAGTACATGTATAGGGTTACTATGTGTAAGTCTGCTCACCAGCACCTGTCTGTAAATCTGCACAGCCCTGTGCAATTGTTGGCTAACCTCACAATAACTGCTTCAGAGATAACAACCACAGAGATCAATTTACACAACCAGAAGGTATTAAGGTAAAGTTGGAGAAAATGTCCTTAGGAATGCTCATATAGTCAAGGCACCAATTCCTGTTTAGATTATGAATTCCATTTTCAAGTAACTTTTAGTTATGTACTTACCATAACTTTAGATGTTTGGGATCCATCTCACCTACATTCTGTACTGATGGGCTCGGAGCCGATCCTCGGCTCCGACTCGGCACGCTATGCTATAGAGCGAAGCCTCTTATTGGCTGAGCTATTCTCTATCCCAGGATGCACCACCACTAATCCCCCAGATCTTGTTTGTCCGCATTCATGCACACACACATAACTGTTTATATAACATTGCCAGATGTTTCAAGATGAAACAATAGAATTCGGACCTTCCGATCTCTTCTGATCTCCAAGGCAGGGGGAAGGAGGGTGGGTTATTAGGAATGTAGGCGAGATGGATCCCAAACATCTAAAGTTATGGTAAGTACATAACTAAAAGATGTTATGTGATCCTATCTCGCCTACATTCTGTACTGATGGGACAGCGTCCCTAGCACCTAATTCCTGGGTGGCTCACTGGAAAACACTCCTGAGCACTATGGAACCAAATGAAGCTCGCCCCCGAGATGCCACATCCAATTTGTAGTGGGAAATGAAGGTGTGCGGGGAAGACCACGTAGCCGCAGCACAAATGTCACTAATGGCAAGCTTAGAATGGAATGCTATTGAAGTAGCCATAACTCTTGTAGAGTGAGCTTTGACAGAGGTTGTAAGCTCTTTATTAGAAGAGGAATAAGCCTGACTAATACAGTCCCTGATCCATTTGGCAATAGTGACCTTTGTGACGGCTTTGCCCAATTTATTATCCGAAAAGGACACAAACAATTGATCTGTTTTCCTTGTTTATTGGGTCCTGTCTAAATAAAAACGCAATTGCCTGTGAACATCCAATGTGTGGAAGATGTATTCTGCTTTGTTTGAGTACTTTGGAAAGAAAACTGGAAGTTCTAATGACTGTTGCAGACAAAAACTGGAACAAACTTTAGGGACAAAGGATGGATTAGGCCTGAGGGATACTCTATCTTTGTGAAAAACCAGGTACGGTGGTTTTACAGATAGAGCTTGAAGCTCTGAAACCCTTCTGGCAGAAGTAATCGCGACCAGAAAGGCAGTTTTCCAAGAAAGAAATTTCAAATCACATGTTGCTGCCGGTTCGAAGGGGGAGGAGGTTAAGGCACGTAATACCACATCGAGATCCCACGGAGGAGCAGGATGAGAAATCGGAGGTCGTAAAAGTGCAGCACCTTTCATGAAGATTTTGCACAATCTGTTGCTCATTAAAGGTGGGTTTATAGATTCATGAAAATTGGAAATAGCTGCCAATTGGACCTTGATGGTAGAGACTGAAGAACCTTGATTGAATAGGGAAGTTAGAAATTTCAGGACTTCCGATACCGGAACAGTGATGGGATCCAGACCCCGGAGTTGAGCCCAAATAGCAAATCTCTTCCATTTGCTAGTATACAATTTCTTAGTGGCAGACTTGTGGGCCGATGATAAGATATGTATGACTTCCGGGTCTAAAGTATGATTCCTGACTATAGTCGGAAGAGGAGGAGGAGCCAAGCTGTTAACTTCAAAGTGTGAAGGGACTGATGGAGTTGTCCCGACTGATGAATTAATAGGTCTGGGATCTGATCCAGGAACCATGGACCGTCCAGTGCATATTTCTGAAGATAGGGGAACCATACCTGACGAGGCCAGTACGGGGCAACTAAAATCATTTTGCTCCCCAAGTGAGACGCCTTTTGAATCACTCTGGGAAGGAGGGGAACTGGAGGGAAGGCATATAGCAAGCCGGTGGGCCAAGGATGGGCTAATGCGTCCAAAGGACTCTCCCCCGGAGCTGGAGTGAGAGAGAAGAACTTTCTGCACTTCGCGTTCAGCGGGGTTGTGAAGAGGTCGCAACAAGGAGTTCCCCATCTGCTGAAGATCTGAGTTGTCACTGCATCGTTCAGAGACCACTCGTGAGGAGAGAGAATAGTTCTGCTTAGTCTGTTGGCTATCACGTTGGACTTGCCAGGGATATGAGTCGCTACCAGAAAACGTCTGGTCACCACTGCCCATTCCCAAACTCTCATGGCTTCTCTGCAAAGGGGGTAGGATCTGGTCCCTCCCTGCTTGTTCAGATACCAGACTACTGACATGTTGTCGGAGTGAATGGCAATTACGCCCTGAGGGAGGTAATCGTGGAGGGCTTGTAGAGACAGAAACACCGCCCTCATTTCTAAAATGTTGATATGAAGGAGACTCTCTTCTGAATGCCATTTGCCTTGGACTGACCTGCCCAGGTAATGCCCCCCCCACCCCATCTGGGAGGCGTCCGTCATCAATGTGGCCATAGGAGGAGGTGGAACAAAGGGTCATCCCTGATCCAGATTGGAGGGCACCAGCCACCAGTGAAGGTCCCGTTTGCAAGTTTCCGTGATCCGTATGAGGTGACTGAGAGGGAGATCCTGAAAGGACCACTGTGTCGATAGGAGCCACTGGAGAATTCTCATATGCAATCTTGCTAAGGGGACTAGGAGAGCAGTGGCCGACATAGAACGTAATAGCTGCAGGACCATCCTGGCTGGAGCTTTGGATCTGAGAAGCAAGGCTCGGACTTGAGCCTGTATAGTCTGTATCCTTTCTGTAGGAAGATAGACCCGCATTTGGTTTGAGTCTATCTCTACTCCGATGAACCTTATGCGCTGAGATGGCAGCAACACAGACTTTGGCCAATTGAAGGTAATTCCAAGGGAAGTGCCTAGTGATATGGTGGCTTGTAGGTTCTGCAATAGTAGACGCCTGGAGGTGGCAGTTAGGAGCCAGTCGTCCAGATACGGAAACACCTGGAATCCTAGACTCCTCAGGTGAGCAGTCACGACCGCCAAACATTTGGTGAACACCCTGGGGGCTGTGGTGAGACCAAAGGGCAGTGCGCAGAACTGAAAATGACTTGTCTCCTAGGCTGAAGTGCAAATGTCTCCTGGGCGCCTGATCTATCAGGATGTGATAATAGGCGTCCTTGAGATCTATGGAGCAC
Source organism: Protopterus annectens (assembly GCF_019279795.1). Lineage (NCBI taxonomy): Eukaryota > Metazoa > Chordata > Ceratodontiformes > Protopteridae > Protopterus > Protopterus annectens. The sequence goes on along the minus strand of NC_056734.1, from coordinate 1,000,980,832 downwards.
ATCCAAACACCTTTCTCCAGCAGTGGGAGAATGGATTGTAAGGTGACCATTCGGAACTTGGACTTTTTGACTGATCGATTTAGGATGCTGAGATCCAAAATGGGCCTCAAGTCCCCGGTCTTTTTTGGCACTAAAAAGAACCTTGAGTAAGTCCCTAATCCGATCTGGTCTGCGGGGACCGGTTGGATGGCTTCTTTTTGAAGCAGCTTTGAGATTTCTAATGCTGCGATTTCCCGTTGACTGGGTGGCGGGTCCGGGATTTTCTTAGACGGCGGTGGGGGGTGTGAAAAAGGAATGTCGTAACCTCTGGCGATGATTCGAAGCACCCATCGGTCCTGAGTAATACCTTCCCAGGCTTTTAGGTGCCTTGAAAAATGACCCCCGACTGGCTCCGGAGCTGCACAGTCGGGCAATCCTTCAGGGATTGTGGAAGGCTGAAGAGCCATGAAAGGACTCGCGGTCTCCAGTGTTGCGGGGGCCTCTGCCGCCTCTGGGATGGCGTCTTCCAGAAAAATTTCCCCCTCCTCTGCCTCTAGAAGGGGGATTGTCCTGTTGCGAGGGATAAGACTTCTGGGATTTACGGAACCATATTTTCCCTCCTCTTTTAGCCTTGGGGTAAGACCGAAAGGGAGTGGAAAATCGTGCCCCTACGGCAGTCAAAGTCTTACCTTCTTGCTCGCAGCGGGTCAATGTGTCCTTTACCTTGGGTCCAAACAAACAGGACCCATCAAAGGGAGCGTCGGCAAAGGAAGACTTAAAGGCTTCCGCAAAATGACACAGGCAGAGCCAGGCTTGCCTCCGTAGAGCAACACCCGTACCCACCGCTCTACTCGCCCCCTCGGCTGCATATGAAATGAGCCTCATGGACGAGTTTGATATCGATGACAGCGTAGCCAACTGAGAGCCAACCGTCTGGGCCAGCTGCTCAGGTAGGTTGCCCAAGAGGGTATCTGAAAGCTCCTTGATCAGATCCCTCTGAAATCTAGTGAAGTGCGTTAAATAGTTCAGGGACCTTAAGGTAAAGGCCGCTGAACTGAGGGTGTGCTTCCGCATCGATCCATGCTCCTAGACTCCTTATTAGGAGGATGGACGGACGTCGAAGCCTCTGCTACATCTTGTTGGGTAGCAGATGCCACCACCAAGGCATCTACAGCCACACCTTTGGTCAAAAACTCCTTCTCTGGGGGGTGCTGATAAAAACTTATTTGGGCGAGCAGGCACCGGTTCCACAGAGTCTGGATGTTCCCATGCCCTTCGACAGATCAAATCTAGGAGCTCGTCAAAGGGCGGAGACACCCAGGAGGCGGAGGGCTGAGCCCCGAAGGCCTTGAGGAACACCGACTCATCAGCGGAAGGGGGTTTGGAATGCCAGCCGCCTCGTTGTTTGAGGGCTTCCAAGATGTCTGCAAAGGAGACATCATCTGAGGACGACTTAGGGGACCCCTCCGCATCATCAAGATCGGTGTCCGACGTGAGCGACTCATCGGGGGAGTCGACGTGCTTTCTCTTGCACAGTCTTTTCCTTGGGGGTTCCTCCGAAGAAGCTTCAGAGGGACCTCCAGGAGGGGGGGGCCCCCACTGGGGGTGACCTCAGGCCCCAGGGCTCCGCTGTCTAGGGACAGGGGGACTATCAAAGACCCAGTCTCCATGTGTAGGGAAGGTGCTGGTGAGACCGTGGAGGTAGCCAAAGAAGATTTGGCCAAAGCACTCCTCATGGCCCTGAAGGCCGGACCGCCAGAGTCCTGGGAGGGTCCAACCCCCGTGGCCACAACAGTAGACGGTACCCCCGCAGCCAACGCGCCGAGAGGAAGGCTCGGAACCAAAAACATAAGCGTCCCCCCCAGGGCCGACGGAGGAGGTCCGTGTACCGAACTCCGACTCGAGAGCCGGGGTTGGAGTAAGGGTCGGGGCCGACCCGAAAACCTCCATCGGCTCCACCAGCACCGGCTCCAACGGTGCCGAGGCTGTTGGAGGAGGAACCAGAACTACAGGGTGGGCCATTGGCTCCGAAGCCGAATGGGCTGGAGCCGAAACTAATTTCTGGAATACAGGAGACTGAAACAGTCTTAGGAGCACCCTGTCGATGTCCGAATCCGACATCTTGGAAGATCGGGAGGAAACCGACCGGGTCCAAACCGACTTCTCCATCGGCTCCGAAGGACTGGGGGACCGGCTCCGAACAGACTCGACCAGTATCGGTGCCGAGGGAGATTCCAAAACAATTTCCCTCGGTGCCGAGGGGGGCTTCGGCGCCGAAGGGAAGAGTCTGAGCCGGCAACCCTCATCGGCTCCAAAATCAGTGGAGCCGATGAAGGTGACCCGCCTCTCGAAGCTCCAGCCATCGGCTCCGAAACCAGAGGAGTCGAGACTGGAGGCATCGAGGCAGACCGTTCCGCCCTCGGCTCCGAAGTCCGTGGAGCCGATGGAGAAGCCTGCCTAGATTTCTTAGTGGTCGGTTCCGACGGGCTGGTCGGAGCCGACGCTTTCTTTTTCTTAGCTGGAGAGGAAGAGGAAGATAAGGCCTCCTCGAAGGAGGGTTTGATAAGCTCTTTCAAGATTAATTTATTCTTCCTTTCTTGGAGGACCTAGAGGAAAAAGCGTGACACACGCTGCAAGACTCCTGTAGGTGTTTGGCGCCTAAACAGTACACGCACGAGGAGTGATCATCGGTGATGGACATTTTATAATTGCACCTCGTGCACTTCTTGAATCCTGAGGGTCTATGCTCTTTAGACATTGTAGAATACTCAGTATATCAGAGGAAAAAACACAGAGTATGTAACTTTAGTAAAGGATTTAAACAACAATAAAAAAACTTTTTTTTTTTTTTTTTTTTTTTTTAAACTAACTCAAAACAAGTACAAATACAATACACAAAAGAAATAAGAGAGGGCCAAGAACCCTCTAACTTAAACAGGTACTTGACCTCTCCACAAATAAGAAAATTCACTAAGGAAAAAGGGGAAGGCCCCTCTAACTTAAACGGAAACCTTTCCCTGTTCAATCACACAAATTTACCACAAAAAAATATTCAAAAACACACTTATACACAACGATAGCTGTTAAAACAGCTTTTGGGTAAAGATTAAGGAATTTCCTGACAGAAAAACTTTCAGAAAAAAGCACTTAGCTCAGCCAAGTTCGAGACCACGTCCTAGCTTGTAAGCGGCAAATGAGATCTAGGGGATTAGTGGTGGTGCATCCTGGGATAGAGAATAGCTCAACCAATAAGAGGCTTCGCTCTATAGCATAGCGTGCCGAGTCGGAGCCGAGGATCGGCTCCGAGCCCATCAGTACAGAATGTAGGCGAGATAGGATCACATAACATCTGCTTTTTTAGCAGACAACAACATTAAACTTATTTATTTATTTAACATTTGTTTCACGGGAAAGTTCAACTGGGACAGAAAACATTTTCAGTGGAGGCCTGGGAAGAAATGCTCCAGATGCATGTCCTAGTAAGACTTTACTATGTCCAGACAATTCAGAATCCTAAATCTTCTGGACTTTGTTATATACTTGGGAGAAATGAAGATTTCTTCCCACTGTTCCTTTGTAAACTGCCTTTCTATTCTCTTTTCCCAATCTTTTTTAATCTCATCTGAATGATTTTTAAAGTTATCATGCAATATGTTGTATATCCCTTTCTAAAAGCATTTTATCTTTTTAACATATTTATTAAATCATCACATTTTAACATGTAATGTGGTATTACATGCATTAATAGAAAGAAAACAAACAGTAACAGCTTCCATTGTGACTGTCGTACAGTCAGGGTTGCCAGATTTCCAGCCCCCCAGGTAGGGACAAAAAAAAAAAAAAGAAGGTCTCTCACGGCAAGTGAAGACCAAAAAAAAAAAGTAGCTCAGTAGCTCTGCACTAAACACAGAGCTTCTCGTGTTTAATGCATTGCAGTTCAGCATTCAACACAAGTAGCTCCGTGATTAGCGATTTTTGATTGGCCCGTATATCGGCATATGGGCCAATCAAAAATCGCTAAACACGGAGCTTCTCGTGTTTAATGCGGAACACAAGAAGCTCCGTGTTTAGCAATTTTTGATTGGCCTGTATGCCAGGTATACGGGACAATAAAAAAAAAACAAAAAAAAAAACCAAACAAAGCGGAGGCTGGCCGGGATTTAAACCGGCAGGGCAGGACTCGGGATCAGGCTGCTGATCTTGGGACAGTCCCGCCCAAATAGGGACGTCTAGCAACCCTGCCTGTACATCTTTAACTTGTTTCCAAGTCTTCCAAATCAGCCCTGACTCTTTCGACCAGATCAGCATAATCCAGTCTCCCTGGAAAACCCACATCATCATTTAAGGCTTCAATTTTTCTTCCTACTCTAAGCAATGAAGTGGTATGATCACTGTTAGCTAATGGCTCTTAAACCTTGACATTGCTAATCCCCACAGTCTTGGTGAAGTGATATCTAGAATTTTATTTTTCATGTACAGTTTTATACCATATGCAGGAAAATATGTACATTCAGGACAAAATCTGAAGTATGTGTGATGGGTATAAATATATTCAGGATACTAAAGCAAGATTTTCAGTAACAGCCTCACCTTGACAAAATACATCAAAGGGAGAGGTTCCAAATAATATACCCAGAAAAGCCTGTAGCGGCTCTTTAAAATTCTTGTAGTCAAAACAGGAATATGATAATATGTAAATATCAGTGTTTGTGTTCCTACTTCTTGGTTATCAATGCGTATGACTGAAAGATATAATTTGATCTTGTACTGTTCTTTAAAAAAGCAGGCTTAGGTAGTCTTAACCTTCTAAACAGTGTGATACCTCTTAAAATATCTGTTGCCTTCTTGGCTCCTAATGCAACAGAAATAGCTGCCAAGGGTATCTTTCTGGCAAAGGTGAAATATGCCTGACCCGACAGTTCTTTCTCCTTTTTTAACATGGCCACCCTCAGGGTTGCCAAATTTCCAGCCCCCCAGGTAGGGACAAAAAAAAAAAAGGTGGTCTCTCACGGCAAGTGAAGACCAAAAAATAAATTAAAAAAAAGGTCTTTCACAGCAAGTGAAGTCCAATTTAAAAAAAAAAAAAAAAAGGTCTTTAATGCGGAACAAAGTTCCACATTAAAGAACAGTAGCTCAGTAGCTCTGCACTAAACATGGAGCTTCTCGTGTTTAATGCATTGCAGTTCCGCATTCAACACAAGTATCTCCATGTTTAGCGATTTTTGATTGGCCTGTATGCCAAGTATACAGGACAATCAAAAAAAAAAAAAAAAACAAACAAAGCGGAGGCTGGCCGGGATTTTAACCGGCAGGGCGGGACTCGGGATCAGTCTGCTGATCTCGAGACAGTCCCGCCCAAATAGGGACGTCTGGCAACCCTGCATACAGTATACATGCAAATTTTCTTTTTAACAATTTTTATTCACACCAGCATTACATAAGTTGCTCAAATTCCTGCCTTTCCTCAAAGTTCACTGCTCCTCCTCAACTTTACTCTGCATGTACTGTTCCAACAAATTCCAATTATTTCTATGAAATTTGTTCCTTCCTTATTTTAAAGATTCTACCACCAGTTCTTTTAACTCCTATAACAATACCGAGAACTTCCTTGATGTTGAGAACAGATTTTGATTTACCTTTTTGACAGGCAATAACATTAAACTTAGTAAGGTCTTACTACATTCAGACAAATTGGATCCTATGTCCCAACTCAAAAAAGAATAACTTTCTTAGTTACAAGTATATGTTTCCCCAACATTTCTGCCAAAGTACACACTAAATAATTCTTAAAATCTGCCAACTCATTACATTCACAAAACGTATGTGCACAATTATCTCTCACTTCCCTGTCACACATCCATCATTTGCTACCTACCTGAAGAAAAATCCTCTTAAGTTTACTCAGGCTATAAAATACCTATGCAAACAATTCCATGCAAAAATCTTAAACCTTCTGGACTTTATTGGATAATTGGGAGCCTTACAGATTTCTTCTAATAGTTTCTTTGTAAATTGACTTTCCATTCTCTTTCCCAATATTTCACATCTCCTACTAAATACAGTTAAATAATTCAACATGCAGAAAACTGAATGATAACACTGATCTCTGCAAATTAATACTTAACCTTCATCAACTAGTAAACCAACTGAAAAAGAGCAGTAGCACTCTCCTCTACTGATTGGTGAATAAAAAAACTAACGATAACACCACTTAATTTCTCTGAAACTATTTTATATAAGGTTATGTGCAGGGTAGGGGTTAGTGAATGGGTTAGAATACATGAGTACAGGGCATTCTCCACCTCAACCCCCGTAACATCATACTCATGTGTTAACCCAAATCCTGCTCCAAACTTCAACCCTACACATTACCTTATGAAAACCCCTTTTTCTAACACTACCACTACACTAGGAACTTCAATACATTTCCCATATATTACACACACACAACACTAAACCTTAACCTTATCTGCCTTCACTCTAACCCTAACTTGCGAGCACATGCACAAAAACACATACTCCCATCATAAATCCAATGTGCGGAGACACACACACACACACACACACACACACACACACACACACACACACACACACACACACACACACACACACACACACACACACACACACACACATCACTAAAAGCACATACCATACCCATAAACAATGCTTCATTCCAGCATTCGATACTCTCAGGATTCAACAAAGAGTGCTACTGGTAAGAAAACAAAGCACATTACCAGCAAATGTAACGGGTGAAATACTAAACTGCTACTGCCCTACTAATTATCCTTTTCTAACAGCATCTTTGTTTCTAGACCCAACTAAAACCTCTATCAAAGCTGATCTTTCCCTTAGCATTCTCCAGTTCTTTTCACTTTGCCTATACACATCAGTCTCAAGACAGGGAGGCAGTCTCCCTAACCAGCATGTCCAAATTTCTGTTTAGCCTCATTCCCCTCTATTTCCTTTCCCTCCCAATTATTTGCTCCTAATTCTCTGATTCCTTTGCTAATTCCTCCAGTAAATTCCAGCTCCTTCTTGTCTATTTTTATACCTCTACTTATAGACATACAGATTGGTAAAACCTCCTTTCTCCAGTCTTATACATTTTTTAGAATATTTTCTTCTACTTTATGAATATAAATAATATTCTACATGGTTATTTTTCCTTAACGACTTGCATCCAAAATTTTCTATTTCTTCAACTCCTTCATACTTCTTCATCAATCTTTTATAATTTGACTTGTAATCTGGTTGCAATATATATACAAATATATATATATATATATATATATATATAGAGAGAGAGAGAGAGGATTACATGCATATCGTCAATGGCAGTATGCCGAAGTTACAAAAGCTGAAAGCAGTGACCACAGTTTGATAAACGTCGAATTTTCAGATGCCGAACCCGGCCAGGCTAATATTCCCCCCCTCTCGACCCATGGTAGCACTTGTGGTGGTTGTGCGACCGGGAATTTCTAATTTGGAATTGTGAACGACATTCTGAGCATTCACGCCTGCGAGTTTCAACATTTACTTTCGGAGTATGCAACGGTTGACCATATGCATGTATTCTATATATATATATATATATATATATATATATATATATATATTTATGATAACTGCACAAAGTACAGTTTTGTACCTACCATAAATGTAGATGTCCGAGAGGAATGCATCTGCAGTCCTTACAAATGGGTTGTCCTGTCGTCAGGCAGCCCTTCGGTCGGCCGGATTCCAAAGTCTGGGTCTGGCTTCGGCTGGTGTCGCACTTCACCCGACGTCATTGCGGCAGTTATTCGGGTATAAAAGCATCAGCCGACGCCATCTTCCTCAGTGTTTCTTGCCCCAGATGCCAGGTGCCCTCTTGGTAGGCTAAATTTGGATAAATGCCAAAGTTTCCAAATAGTAGAGAGCAAACACACAAAATAAACATGTATGTACATATATACAAACAAATACACCATAATAGATCCCTCCCAAGCTAGCTGAAGATTGGTAAGCACCCTAGGAGTACCTCAGAGGGGAAGGAGGGTGGGTAATCCTGACTGCAGATGCATTCCTCTCGGACATCTACATTTATGGCAGGTACAAAACTGTACTATGTCCTTCAAGGATGCATCTGCAGTCCTTACAAATGGGTAGAATACCATAGCTAAACTAGGGGAGGAGGAAATGAGAATAGATTATGGTGTAGTCAGGATCCTTTGCAAAACAGCAGTGGCAAAGCCAGCACGGGATCTAGAGTATAGAGGTAAGTTATAATGCTTGGCAAATGTATGCACGGAGGTCCAAGTAGCAGCCTCTATAATGTCCTTGGTAGCCACTCCTCGTAAGAAAGCTGTGGTAGTGGCTGTGGCCCTTGTGGAGTGAGGCCTGATGTTCTCTGGAGTTTTCTTTCCATGGTAGGAGTAACAAAGTCTAATGCAATTTCCTATCCATTTGGAGATTGTCTGTTTAGAAATTGGTCTTCCTTCTTTTCCTGTTGCATAAGCTACCAGAAGCTGGTCAGTTTTTCTATTGTTTTTTGTCCTGTCCAGGTAGTAGCGTAATTGCCTGTGTACATCCAAGGTATGTAAGAGCTTTTTCCCTGTTCTGTGGATTGGGGAAGAATGTAGGAAGGTGGATAGCCTGATTTAAAGAGACTCTGGATACCACCTTAGGCATAAATGTAGGATTTGTTCTCATGGACACTCTATCTTGATGGAAGATCAGGAAGGGTTGTACTGCCATTAATGCTTGTAGTTCAGAGACCCTTCTTGCTGAAGTTATTGCCAGCAGGAAGGCAGTCTTCCAGGATAGGTATTGCAAGTCTGCTGTAGCTGCTGGCTCGAAAGGAGGTAGAGTCAGTTTTTCTAGCACAAAGTTCAAGTCCCATGCTGGCAATGGAGGTTTCCTGGGAGGTTTTACATTTTTAATTCCCCTTAGAAACTGTCTGAGCAGAGTATGCGAGAAGACAGGAGGATCCAAACTGTATTGTGCTGAAATAGCTGATGCATGTATCTTGATGGAGGAATAGGACAGGCCTGTGTGGTAGAGCTCCGCCAAGTACTCCAGGATGTTGGCTATGTTCACCAGTGTCACATCTTGCCCCTTTGCAGCACTACAGATGAGATATCTTTTCCATTTTGCTGCATAATTCTTTCTTGTTGAAGGTCTACGAGCCTCCAGGATTATGTCCTTAACCCTTTGGGATAAATTTGGGTTAATTTCTGTCATGTAATGTTCCAGGCTGTTAGCTGCAGAGTTTTTAGGTTTGGATGCAGAATGTTGTAGTTGTTCTGTGTCAGCAGTAATGGGATCAGGGGCAATTTCCATATTTGTTCCCGGGACATGCTCCTCAGCAGTGGGTACCAATGTTGCCTTGGCCAGTCTGGGGCTATCAGAATGATCCTCGGACGTTCCTCTTTGATCTTGAGAAGCACCTTGTGCATCAAAGGAAGTGGTGGGAATGCGTATGCTGTCAGGCTTTTCCAACTGAAGGATAGGGAGTCCACCCTCCAAGCAAGTGGGTGGTAAGTCCTTGTGCAGAATTTCTTCAACTGGTGATTGTATGGGGATGCAAACAAGTCTATTTGTGGGAATCCCCATTCTCTTGTGATGGCTTTGAAGATGTCCGGATGCAGCATCCATTCGTGGGCATCTGTTGTAGTTCTGCTTAATATGTCTGCTAGAATGTTTTCCTTCCTTGGTACATAAATTGCCTGTAACTGAAGGTTGTAGCTCAGGGCCACATCCCATAGGTCTAGTGCCAGCCGGCATAGGGGGTAAGAGTGTGTGCCTCCCTGTTTGTTGATGTACCACATAACTGTGGTGTTGTCTGTCCTTATCAACAGCTGGCCTTCGTGGAGAAGAGGTCTGAATGCCTGGATTGCCAATTTTACTGCCATCATTTCTTTTAGATTTATGTGTAGATGCAGTTGGTCTTGAGTCCATAGGCCTTGAATGCACTTGTCCATCATGTGTGCCCCCCAACCGAGGTCTGAGGCATCTGTTGTGATAGTTTGTCTTGGTTGACTTTTGCAGAAGGGCAGTCCTGTGTTTGATTGACAGGCCTGAGCCCACCATAAGAACTCTTGCTTCAGGCATGGGATCATTGGAATTTTGGTTTCCAGGCTGTGCTTGTGCTGAGACCACAAATTCTTTAGGTACCACTGTAGCTTTCTCATATGAAGCCTGGCATGAGGGACCAGAATTATGCAGGATGCCATGAAGCCTAGAGCTTGTAGCACTTTTCTTGCAGTTAGATGGCTCTGCTTTGTTAATGCCAAGAAATAGAGAGGAAGTTGCTCTTTCTTTTCTGCAGTTAGAAATGCCATTTGTTTTGATGTGTCCAGTTCTGCACCCAGAAAGGTTATTATTTGGGATGGAATCAGCCTTGACTTTTTTGTATTGACTGTGTATCCCAGGGCTTGTAGCAGGTAGATGACTCTTTGTAAGTCTTCTGTTAATTTGTTTTTGTTGTCCGCTTGTATCAGGCAGTCGTCCAGGTAGGGATAGATTTGAATTCTGCAATGAGCGATTACTGATGCCAGGCATTTCGTGAACACTCTGGGCGCAGTAGATAAGCCAAAGGGCAATGCTGAGAATTGATAATGCTCTGATCCTGCAAGAAATCTGAGGTATCTTCTGCAAATTGGTCTTATGGGGACGTGCAGGTATGCCTCCTTGAGATCTAGAGTTACCAGCCAAGACTCCTTGCCCAGCATGGGAAGAAGCTGCTGTAGGGTCAGCATTTTGAATTTTGGAACAATGAGGAATGTGTTTAGAGCGGACAGATCTAGAATAGGCCTCCATTTGTTTTCTTTTCTTGGTACCAGGAAGAGCCTGGAGTAAAATCCCTTCCCTTGCTCCATAAATGGTACCTTTTCCACAGCACGCATTCTTACTAATTGAGATATTTGCTTCAGAGCTTCTGCCCTTTGAGAAGGTGGCAGGTTTGGCATTCCTCTCTTTCCTGGTAGTGTATGGAAATGGAACCTGTAACCTTTGTCTATAGTCTTCAAAATCCATTTTTCTCTTGTATGCAGTGCCAGTTTCTTGAAAATAATGTTAGCTTTCCGCCTAAGGGTGCTTCTAGTTGTTCCCTGGTAGGCGGTGCCACCGCCAAGTCACTGTGATTGAGTTGTTGTAGTGGTGGTGGCTGTATCCGTGCCTCGTTGGTTGTTACCCTGCCACTGGCGACCCCTGTAGGCACCCCTGGATTGGTTTCTGCCTCTAGAGCGCCTATTCCTGCCTCTCTGTGCCTTAGAGGAGTCCGGAAAGGACCAATTCTTGGAGGGCCAATTCCTGCTAAACCTTGGAGGCTGAACTTGTAAGAAATCTTTTACTGTTTGCACAGATTTTGCTTTCTCTTCCATCTTTTTCAGAACCTGCTGCGCAGGGGCACCAAATAAATTGACCTTGTCCATAGGTGCATCCAAAAGTTTAGATTTGACATGGTCTGGTAATGCCTGCTCTTTCAACCATGCATGCCTCCTGATAACTGTGCCAGTCATGGCTGATCTAAAGGAAGCCTCCAGTGCGTCATAGCCACATTTTAAAGAATGGTTACTAACCTGCTGTATGTTATGTAACATTTCTTTAACATACTTTTTATCTAAAAATTCTTCAGAGGACAGCTTTTTAGTCAACTGGTCAAGCATAAACTCTTGATATTGAATCATATGAAATTGGCAGTTCAAAGCTCTAGCTGACAAAGTAGCAGAGGTGTAAACTTTTTTACCCCATCTCTCTAAGGACCTGGATTCCCTGTCAGAGGGGAGGGGGTTTTTAGAAGAAGTAGCTGCTACAGCTTTAGGGCCCTGGGAGATAGTCTCTGGATCTGCAAAAGGGGCCTTATATAAATGGTGATGAGTGTCCGGGACCCTGTAGTACCTATCTGGTTTAGCAGGAGCCGGAGGTAAAGTATCAGGAGTAGTGCAAGCATCATTAAATGCATCATCAACAACAGATAGAACTGGAGGAATAGCTAAAGGCCTATGCTGTGGTAAGTGTAGAAAGGTCCTAAGCCTTTTTCTGGAGTCTGAGAAATCTTGACCCTGCCACTGAAATTGTTCCCTCATAGCATGCAAGGTTTCCCCAAAGGAAAATTCCTCAGGAGGAGAGGCTGAAGGAATGGACTCCTCAGCATCAGAGTCTTCGTAAGGAGAATAAGAAGCCTCAGGAGGGTCTGAATGTTCTGAATCATCAGAAGAATCATCTGTGGCTACTGGCTCAGGGGGCTCTGCTCTAGGCCTCTTTTCTGGAGGAGGGAGAGAGGCCCTGTCCGGATGTGGCTGGGATCCACGAATTAAAGTGATGAGATCCTGTGCCAAAGAAAGCATATGGGAGCTGGTGCTGGGCCTGTGAGAGGGGGGCTTGGCAGGCACAGGTTTGGAAGTTTTGGCTGCTTTAGCCCTGGCAAAGGCCTTAATAGACATAGCTGGAGGAGGCCTAGCAGCTTCACGTGCAGGGGTAGAAATATCTAGTGGAATGGTGTCTGATAAATCTTGTGAAATCGCAACAGAAGGCTGGATTTCAGAAGCCGTTTCTACCAGTGTAGAAGAGGCCTCGGTAGAAGGCAAGTTATCGGCTGAAGAAAGAACCGCCTGCTCGGTTTCGGCCGAAACCGAGACACTCGTGGATTGCTTAACCGCGGTTTCAGCCGAAACCGCAGACCGCGAGTGTCGGTCCTTTTCTTTGCGCTTTTTGGTTATTTGTGTAGTCGGAGGATCCGACGGCATAATGTAGGCAAAATCGGAGCCGAAAATCTGTTCAGCAAAGTCCGAGCGACGTTTAAGCGTCCACTGGTTAAAAGAAGCACAGGCTAGACAAGCTGCTACGTCGTGGTCTGGGCCTAAACAATGTATGCAATAGGAGTGGAAATCTTTATGAGGTATTTGTTTCCCACAAGATAAACAGTTATTAACTTTCTCTGACATCGGCTGAGGCAAGAAAGAGTCCCCAACGGGGTACTTAGCTTTATAGAAGTCTTCGAAGTAGTATTCGGTAGTAGTAATCTCTGGATCTGACCGACCGGCACTTGCGAACAGCTTCTGCTTCGGGCGCCACACGGCAAGAAAGACTGAGGAAGATGGCGTCGGCTGATGCCTTTATACCCGAATAACTGCCGCAATGACGTCGGATGAAGTGCGACACCAGCCGAAGCCAGACCCAGACTTTGGAATCCGGCCGACCGAAGGGCTGCCTGACGACAGGACAACCCATTTGTAAGGACTGCAGATGCATCCTTGAAGGACATCTCCACAGTACCCCTTCAAATAAGGTAAACCTCAATCACCTCATTTTAAGGGAAGAATCAACTTATCCCACCTACTTACTGTCCTCCTCTTCTCCCAAATACATTCCTTCGGTTCTTAATCCTCATCTACAACTCCTCCTTAGGTTGATACAAGTATGTCTGACCAGTATACAAGACAAAAAGGATTAAACATTTTCCATGACCTTGTCATAATATCCATATCAGTAATGAGGAGATTGAAGGTTCTCCGTTTTTATATTACCTTTTGCTTAATTTCTTCCACTACATCCTTAGCTGCCATAAGAGAATACAATCCATACACCTAAATACCTCAGCTTAAGTCCCCATAAACATGGGTACTGCTATATCAGTTTAAGTGTGGGTAACACAGTTCACTACAATAACCTTTGTTTTAGCTTTACTTGCTTTATATCCAGAAAAGACCTGAAAATGTCTCAAAACATTACACAACACCAAAAATGTCCTTTTCTGGATTTATGAAATACACATCAACAGTATCTGCACATAAATCTAGCATTTCTTGAGTACCTTCTTGAGTTATACACCTGAATTAGAGAAACATTTTTTTGTCAGTGTCTCTAAATATAAAGCAAACAGTGTGGAAAGATAACTGGTTCCTCTGTTCAAACACTGCTTGTCAGAGAGGAACCCTTCCACTGTAATGATTGCCTCTGACCCTTCATATATTCTCCTTACTCACGCTTATTTCCTGTGAAAGAATGCAAACGCTAACATTGCTCTACTCAAAAAAATCCCAGTTGACTCTACTGAATGCTTTCTCTGCCTCAACATCTACAAACAATAGCAGTGTTTTCCTACACTCTGCTTCCCTATGGATCATTATTGTTCTATCAATTATGTCAAATGTTTCTCTAACCTGTACAAAACCACACTGGTTCATATTTATCAACTTTAGTAACATTTTTGCCATTCTCTTAGCTAGTATTATCAGCTTAAGCACTTTACAATCATAGTTTAAAATTCAAATGGTTCTATACAAAGTTGGATCTGAAGAGTCTTTACCCTCTTTGGGTAATGCAGTCACCACAGCTTTTTCCAAGATGCTGTTACTACTTCTAAAATACTTTTGCACAAAAATATTGTTAAACAAAACCTTTTTAAGATCTTCATCGCTTTCCTCCCTCCTAACTTCCAAATTTCTACAAGAATGCTGACTGTTCCTGGAGACTTTCCTGTGATCTCATCTAGTCCCATCATAGCTATTAATTGCTGAGCTTCCTCTTACTCTACCCTTGGCAGAATTAAATCTTCCAAAAATATTTCCATTTGTTTCTGTTCTTGGTTTTCCAGTTCTTCTGCTTTACACATATTTTCATAACATTTCCATAAGATCTTAGCTTGTTTCCTTCACACAGGCTCCCTAAACTTGTCTACAGCTCTTTCTACTTCTGCTGCATGTATCCTTGTGCTAAAGGTTTATTATGCACTATAGAATTATCAAAATAGTTGTTTAACAGAGCCCTTCTAAATTCATGCATATTACTTTAACATTGTCTTATTTTCCCTTTAGCACTATGCAGTTGCTTGTCTTCTTTTTCTGTGAGGTCTTTAAGATTCACCTTCAGTAATACTTTAACCCCTCTAAATAATTAATATTGCTTCTTTCTCTTATTAAAAGTATTTTCTGTTTAGACAAAACTTAAAACTCATTCCAGAACTGGTCTTTCACTTAACACTTACCTTTCCCTTTCTCTTTCCCTATACTCTTATCAATCCCAGATAATGAAGGCAATCTCTAAATTGCAGTCCAATACTCCTTAGCTTTATCCCATTTTATTAAATTTTCCTCAAGAAATATTTGCTCCAGCCCACTCTTGCCCATTTTCCATGTTCTTACTTGCAGACATCCTTGTTGTTAAAATCTTGTTTTTTCATTCTTGTGTTGGCTTGATTTGAATATTTTCTCTTACTTTAAGACTGTAGTACTCTGTATGGTTGTTACTATTCTCCTTAAAGACATGCATCTAAAATCATAGTCTGTCTATTGTTTCAACCACACCCCCTCCATTTCATAATCATCCTCTTCCACTTTGAATTACAACCTTACACTTAATTTATGTAAATGACTCTTAACTATGTAGCTTTAAAGCATCCCCTCATCTTGTTCTTTGGGGGAAATCAGTGTATCCCACTCGACTATTGCTATCTTCCCCTCCTAAATAAACTTACTCAACTCTTTATTGCCATCCTCAACACCTCTTCTGGTCGATAAAAATGTGGCTGACTTGTATACAAGAGTAAACGACTACATAATCTTGATACTTGTATCTCACAAGAGCTACCAGATTCTTAATTTTTTTATTAGATTCTGTTCAGTCTCCTCCATATATCCTTAGTTGCCATTAAATAATCCTTTTTAATCCAAGGGGATGCTTGTGCTATTAGACTGCAGGACTGCAGCCCCCCAGCTGTAAAATGAAGAAAACAGAATTGTAAACTAATTAGATGCGAATCCCGGAACCGCGCATGTGTGCTCGGTGGACTGCCTTTTAACCAGTCCGGATTATGAAGAGAAGGCATCAGTGTACAGATGCCTAGAAGTCTATGTGGTTTGTAAACTCACAAACTGGAAGGAGACTGGACTACAACGTCTACAGTCACTTATGTGGATGGATAGCAACTGACTGGCTCCCGGGAAGGAATTTGTATTAGGCGCTTTCGCTGCAAGGGCATTGGGTTCAAAAGCTGCTGCAAGGGAATATACAGGTGTGTGTGTGTGTGTGTGTGTGTGTGTGTGTGTGTGTGTGTGTGTGTGTGTGTGTGTGAAATGCTCCAGTTAAATATACTTGGTGGCTAGAGTTACTCAGGCTCAAACTCTGTACCTTGGGTACAGGTAGCAAGAGCCTGAATTCCCTATCCACCACCACTTGTGAAAACTGTTCAGATTTTTGCCCCATATTTTTGTTTGATTCTGTTCCTCATACAATCTGTGGTTTTCTGGATTTCTGTAATCAGTGAAGGATTAAATTCACTAAATAATGACAGGCATTTGAATTTCAGACTTCATATTCTTCAGAAAATACCTGGTAACAAAACCTTTTATTCTAGTAATTTTCTAAGTTTATTTGAAAATTGTCCCTATTTTTGGGGCTGTATTCCCCTATTATTGGCGTTGTCCAGGATTTTTTGTGCCAAGAGGTTAAGAGCTATGGTGAGAACTGAATTCACTGAATATGTTTGAGGGCTGTATTCCCCCATTATTGGCTTTGTCCAGGTGTTTTGTGCTAAGACGTTGAGAGCTATGGTGAGAACTGAATTCACTAAATGATAGCCATTTAAGTTTCACTCTTCCTTTCTTTCAAGAAACAGCTGATTTGGCATAGTGGTATGTTGCTCTGACTGTAGTGCACAGGATCCTGGGTTCAAGACTTGGCAGTGAAATGCATGGTGATAACACAATTTATTATAGCAACTTTCCAAGATTATACAAACAATGTTTAAAATATGTCCCTGGTTTTTGGGCTTTTGTCCCCCCTTCAATAAATTTTGGCTTTTTCCAGATTTCTTGTGCTGCAAAGTTGAGAGATACAGTTGAGTGTCAAGTGGATTTTACAAGGAGCTAAGAGCTTCAGGGGAAGAGAAGTTTATGCTGCTTATGCTGAGTCTGCTTGCATTTTAATAGCATAACAGGCTGAATACCTGCTTTTGATGCAGAAGGCTGTGGATTCTACTCCCACAGTATTTAGATGCATTGCTGTACTGTGTTATACTTTTAAAAGGGGTGGATGCTGCAGTCCTGAGAATGTCCTCTTTGGTGGAGATACCCAGCAACTATGAACCCGTTATCAGTTTGACATCCATTCCCTACTGCAATATTACTAGCTTATCATTTTTTAATGTAACATAGGCAATTTATTTGTAGATGAAACAATGAAATATAAAGTTGTTTGCTAGCAGCAATCTCTTCATTAGTTACAGATCTCTTTAATGTGGAATTATTTACATGACTTTTACTTCTGAATAGATTGTACATATTTACGGATACTAGTGGATTGTAGAAGATTGAGTAGATTTTTATTTGGAAATGTTCTGAATTAGCCAGTTTTGTCATTATTGGTGCATGCATTTTGTTACACTGTTTACTGGAAAAATGTTCAAAACAATAAATTTAAAACGCCGTCTAACAACTGTACTGTATCATACAGGGAATATAATTTAATACAGTCAGGAAGGTGTTTATTATTATCTGCCTTAATGCCTTAGCTGCCCACGTAGCACAATATCCTTCTCATTACTTTGTATTTAAGGCCATAGAGGCAGTCTGTCAGACCACAAGAGGAGGTGATGTTCATAATCGCACAGAGCCAAGGGAAACATGCTGGATAATTAATTTAAGAGCAAACAGATCACCAGGCTTGAATACTATAGTGCCATTAAAACCTGCACTTAAGAATAGAAAGAATATGATTAGCAAGTTTACTTGAATGTTGTTTCATTCATATAATGTATTCACATCCATAGCTATTAGTTTTCCCATATACAATCCTATAGTAAAGAGAAGCACTGCCCCTTTAATTACAATGAAGGAAATTATACCTCTCTGCTAGCTGGCCTCCTTTTGGTTTGCAACAAGGGCATGTCAGAGAATTAAATGAGGAATGGCTGTGATGCCTTATAAATACAAAAGCTGAACAATCCTTTTTATACGATCTGAGGAAGGCTTATTTGCCAAAAGCGCTTATCAGAAGACTGAGGACTGCTTATTTTATGTTATATTCTTTTTATTAAAGTTTTGATTTTACTATTAAGTTTTATTGCTGTGGTGGACATCAGGAGTTTTTAGTAGACAATTTAAAAGTAGGCCTTTTACATGCCACAGGTGGAAGAGCATGTTCTATAGTCACCCATTTCCAAGGGTATGCCTATTCATTACAGACAGACTGCTATACTACTTCATGCCTCCGGCTCATCTAACCCATTAGTGAACACAGTGCTGCATTTGGTAGTCTTCACAGAAGTCACGTGAAACAACCTAAAATGGTGCAAGATTCCTTCCTAGAAGCATCACATCATCTTCAGAATGTCTTCACAGAATCTCCTGGGTTACAGATCCTTGCATGTACAGTTTTGTCCAAGAATGCTCTGCACTGTTTTCACTAAAGAGCAGCAGCTAGCTTTATTTCATCTCTGTCTAAGTTTGTTAACTATTTCCCATTTTCTGTTTCTAACTGATTTCTATTTTCAGGGAGCTCAAGTCAAACCTATTGTAGCCAATTATAGGTAAAATAATTGTCATTCTTCATCCAGTCATATGCCATTTTATTACATGCTCCACCCCTCAGCCCAAACCCAGGCGGATCAACTACTGCTGTGGACAAGATGTGTTCAGGGGAAAGGCTGCCACATTAGTGTGAAAACTGCCAGGCCTATGAAGAAAGTACAGTTGTGTGCACTTACCATAAATGTAGATGTTTGAGTGTATTCACTGTTACAGTCATTACATTTGGGTTATCTGCCTTTAGGAAGCCCTCAGCCGGCCTGAATACCAGAGTCTTGGATTCTTGCGTCGAATGCTGTCCCTTCTTCCATGACATCAGGTCATCAGGGGTATAAAACATGCAGCCGACGCCATTACATCAGTTTTTCTTGCCCCCACAAAGGGAAGCAATTATATGTTATGTTACACCTTCATCAAAAAGGAAATACACCAGAAAGCTTAAAACAAGAAGCAAAGGTAGAGCCAAGAGAAGCCTGGGGGCTGGAGGGAGGGTAATCAGGACTGCAACAGTGAATACACTCGAACATCTACATTTATGGTAAGTGTACACAAAGTACAGTTGTGTACCTACCGTAAATGTAGATGTACGAGTGTATTCACTGTTGCAATCATTACTCTTGGGTTATCCTGCTGGCAGGCTACCCGCAGTCGGCCAGAATTCCAAAGTCTAGGTCCAGCGTCGGTTGCTGTTGCCTCTTCCCTGACGTCAGTGCACCAGGTGTATAAAAGATGCAGCCAACGCCATTTTCTTCAGTCTTTCTTGCCGTGCGGTAAATGGGGGATTCCGACTGAGGCAGGCAGAAGTGGTGAGAGTTCGGATTTCCATCATACTGCTTGTTGTCTGTCAGAAAGATAGCTTAGGAACCAGGAGAGGGAAGTCTTTGATAGGTTTAGTGAGGCAAGAGTATTAAGGAGTTTCTATATAATTCTTGGCTCTCTCATTCCTTTTATAAAGAAAATCAACACAGTACCATTACTGAAGTTAAACGCCCCTTCAGGACAGTCAACAGGGTTTTGGATATTCAGAAGTCTTAGTTCGGCAGTCACAGAATCATGCGAAACACTGCACTATTGGTAAAGCAAAGAATCGGTCCAAGTATAGCATACCTCTCACTCTTTTTTTTTCTGGTTACAGTTCTCCTAGGCAAAGTGCAATTATACCTAGGAAGTCTCCCTTCAGACCTCTCAACTACCCCTATTTTGGAAGACTTCTAGTTTTCAGGCCTGATTTAATATGTCTCTATTTCTGTAGGTACATCTCAATTTTAAGCTTGATTTACCCCTTCACACAACTTCTGAATCCCCCTCATCACATGTGATTTTTGAAGCTGTGTTTTACATAGAAAATGACACTATGTGACCAATACAATAGTGTCAACAATAACTTAAAGACATTTATACTTATACACTTATACATTTCCCCTTTTCAGAAAAAAAAAAACTAAATAACCTTGTGTGGTAGAATTTGGTCGCAAATCATTGACTAGGTCTTTCCACCATTAATGCCCTACAGTGGTTTTACTTCAGAGTAGTAAGTAACTGCCAATATGGATTTAGAGTGTGTGTGTGTGTGTGTGTGTGTGTGTGTGTGTGGGTGTGCCTGTACATCCGCACATGTGTTTGTGTCTGTACATGCGCGCGCGCGCGTGTGAGAGAGAGAGAGAGAGAGTCTGCGCGCACGTTTTAGTACAAGCTCCAACCTTTCTCTGCCTGAACCTGTTAACCCTTTCTTGTTTTTTGTTTCTAAGCATTCTCTACCTTCTGGGAGTTCAGGACAAAGTAATTTATTTACTTATTTTTATTTAACATTTGTTTACTGGGAAATTCCAACTTGGAATGAGGTAATTTTCAGCGGAGGCCCAGGGAGAAATCTCCAGACGTATGGCATTACAACATGGGAGGAAACCGGAGCACCCAGAGAAAACCCACATGAATGCAGGGAGGAGATGCAGACTGCACACAAAAGGCACCCCAGCCAAGAATCGAACCCGAGAACCTCTTGCTGTGAGGTGACAATGTAAACTGCTGTACCACTGCGCCGCCCATACAATTATGGCTAGAAATAACAGCCATCCCTCACTAAACCGCATTCCACTACATTATAATATATAAATACAAAATAAGAACATACACACACATACAGGAAACAAACCATGAAATATTTAAATGGAATTATAGCAATCAATTTTCTTGAAGGCAATTAGAGTATATGTTCGAATGACAGAGCCTATGATACAATGTAAAAAATAAAAATAAAAAGTTCAGTTCAGGTAAAAAATCCATCTAAATATAGCTATTCTTCTGATTCCAGTGATGCTGAAGACAAACAAAAGACAGGGTCATTATCAATGTGCATCTGCCAAAAGGTTGCCCTGTACCTAACAGTATTGTATCAAGGCAGCTCATTCATTATTATCATGTACAGTGTTAACAGGCATTCATATTCTGATCATGAAGTCTGACATGCAAATTATATCCATACAATAAGGTTCTAATGTACAGATGTATTAATCAGCTGTTTTCATACTCTGACATCAAAGCACAACAAAACAATAACAGCAAGTATGAACATTTTTACAAAGGAAGGAGTCATTAGTTCTTCTTACCCGAACTTGTTCCAGTGCCTTTACTTTCCTGTACAGGGCTGAGTTGATGTCTTGAACATTAAAGAGGGGATCATTCCAAATCTTGTTCAACAGGTCCTTGGAGAAATTACTGATATAGTAGCGGCTGAAGTCCCATTTGCGAAGGATTCTGCTTGGGACAGGGGACAAAGCATTTTCATGGCAGCACTGACAGAAATACTTGCCAACATACTCACAATATCGTAACCTCTTTATATAATCTAAAGAAAAAAAAGACAGGATGAGTTTACTGGAAGGACAGGGAACAAGAGCAAAATAGAATAACACAATTAAATTACTGACAGACTAGAAAAGGCTCAATCTACCCAAGCACACAACTTCAGAAATTGGTAAACAAGAAATATTAAGCAGCCTGCTGTGATAAAATGATGACTGTTACTGTGGCACTAACTCAAAGCATCAGCTTCTGTGCTCTGTCATATATAAAACACATATTTGTTTACTGCAGTACAGCTTACTGCACATGGCAGTAGTGGGTACTGCAGGCCAGATCTGAGTTCACTTAACAGCAGGCTACAAGTATCTTAAGGTGCTAAGGGCAAGTTTGTTAGTCTAAGAATGAAGTTGACAGGTTTTATAAAGGTAAAACAGTTTCAACTGTCCTACAGAAAAGTAATTAACAATTAAGGCCACATGGCACATTTTTTAAAAATATTTCCTATCTATTTTACTGATAATACTCTGTTACAAAGACAAAAATATTTCCTCTGGATACACAATCAGATGTCAAATGTTATCCATTTTCATATTCTGTCTGTCGCATTACTTTCCTGACATGATATGCTCAGATGTCAAAAGCATGATGAAAATGTGATGCTACATCTGGGTAAATGAAACAAACATTTCTTAATAAATTTTTTTAATAACAGAGCAATAGCAAGCTAAGTTCTGCTTCAAAGTATGATTTCAATACCCAACAGTGTTAGGACAAGATGCAAAAGAATGACCTGTCCCTCCCAATACTGTGAATGTCGATGTCTTAGTACGTCTGTCATGCCACAGTCATCAATGCAAGCAGAATTACAGTGAAATATCCCAGCAAAATAGATGCAGCAAGAACAAATACTTTCCGATGATGCTTTCAGTACAACTGAGGCTACATCCAGAACAATTACATATATTAATATGTTAACCAGGGAGACTGGTAGATTGCAGATGACCCTTTTCAGTCATGGTCTGGGTCAGTGGAAATAGTGTGCAAATAAACATATATGATTGACTGAGCATCAAGAACACTCCAGAAAAACAGATGTACTTCAAAAAGACTATGCTTTCCAGAAAAAGTAACCAGTGGAAAACATGTCTCACTCTCTGACAGAATCGTATGTCCTTATTAGTGAAGTTGGTTACACAGCAGCATGAATGATACCACTGCTTATAACATTTGCTTTCAAATCCTATCTCTGTTGAAAAACATCTGCAAAACAGTTTACGGCTGCAACAGGTACACATAATGTGAACTACTGAAGCATCAAAAAAAGGACATCAGGGCATTAAGGTTTTGCACCTGCATTTAATTAGTCCATTTGTTCCACGGGGCAGGAGCCACGCATTTCCAGGCTAAAAGAGCCCCCATGGCCCATTCATTCCTGATAGGCAGTCTAATTGGTTCCCTGCAGTGTTGGGTGGTAAGGAGTGGGTTAGTTTGCTGGTAACTTACCCATAAAAATTCAAAGTTGCTATCAAAAACTTTCTTAACAGTTCTTGGATCTGTCACTGCAATCACCCTCCATGATGGTCTTCTTAGTCTCATATCCTCCTCCTGAACCTGTCTCAGTAACCACCCTCCTTGCATGTATCTTACTTCTCAAATCCTCTCTACCACCCACACCCCCTTGTTCCTCTTGTCTACTCGCTGTCTGAATTTCTATTCCTCCCCTACTTCACAACTGACATAAATCCTCTTCTCTCCCCTCCCTGAATTTCTACAAAAGTAAACTCTTTCTCCATTCATGTGTCTTTATGAGTCCCTCACACACTTTTAATCAGTTCTACACCTACAGGGACTCCACTGCTCGATTTTAGTTATTTATGACTGCTTACAATTTCTAATATAGTCTGTATACCTCTTTTGATTACTTATTGTGTCTTTAATTTACTACATAATTTAGAGTATACTATCTTTAGATAATTCTTTTTATCTTCTGAACCATTATATTTTTTATACTACATGTTTGTAATCACTAGTGGAGCTTTTCTCCCCAGGCCTCTGCTGAAAAAGGGCTCCTGTTCAATCGGACTAACCTGGTCAACAAATGTCAAATAAATAAATACATACATACATAAAATAAAATAAATAAAACAGAGCCCATAGTCCATTCATTCCTGACAGGCAGCATAATTTGTCCATTGGTTCTCCTGCAGTGTTGGGTGGTAAGAAGTGAGTTAGTTTGCTGGTCCTCTAGCATAGCCTACCTATCCCTTTGCAGCTACCCCTCTTATTGTGGTGGCTCTCTGAGCTCTACTGTGCGATGCCTGCCACTGGAATCATGTCTCCACACAGTGACTTCTCCAGTGTGTACATTTTACGCAACGGCAGCTCATGCTGAATAGATGAAAACTCCAGTTGTGCAACAAATAATCCCTCTAAATATAATCCAAGTGGCAAACAAAGCCACTTACCAAACCATCAGGATGGGCAAGCCAGCAATGGCTGCTCACTCCCATCCTTCTGTGTCCAGCTGTTGTAGCTACTGAGCCACTAATAAAACTTGGGCCATCTGGGTCACAGTCATTACTTTATCTTTCTATGCCACACAGCCAGGATTCTCAGGGTGATCTTGATGTGCTTGAGAAACTGCCTCCTACTGTCACTGCACTATCAACTGTTAATGTATCTGTAAGTATTAACTGAGTACAAGTCAGTTAAAAGTTCTCATTAATGTATCTTACTTGGTGGTGGTGTTGCGCTATACAAAGTGCAAAAATTACTGCTAGTTCTGGAAGAGTCGATGGGGCTGTGCGAATTCTTGAGTATTGATGTTCAAGATGGCTCGGCTATGGTGATCTATGGTGCACTACAGGAGAATTCAATGCAGCTCATTTTGCAAGAACTGAAAATTACAACTACACTGTCAGACTTTGTGAAGCAAATAGATAATGGTGATGAAAACACAACCAATACTGGGCAAATTCTCCACATCTTATTTGTTGGTCTGTGACTTACTTTGCAACTGCTTGGTAGCTAGTTGGTGACTTATTTTGATTTATATTTTATTTTTTTACCTCTGATTTTCTACTATTATAAAAATGTGTGACTGCGGCTGTGTGCTACACGAGCTAAATGAGGAATTAACCCCGCACATAAGGCAGCTGTTTAATCTCAGCCTTACCACAGGATACGTGCCCAAGGAGTGGCGTACGGCAACTGTGGTCCCACTCCACAAAGGCGGCGCCTCTACGGACCCTGGTAATTACCGCCCCATAAGCTTAACAAGTCTAGTCTGCAAAGCTATGGAGAGGATCATAATGGAGCTCATAAACAAAGATATAGGGGACTTGCAGACATTGGATCCGACCCAGTTTGGCTTTGTCAAGGGAAGATCATGCCTTTTGAACTTGGTCGACTTCTTCGAAACAGTCACCAAGGCCATTGATGAGGGAAAGGCAGTCCATACAGCCTACCTTGACCTTGCAAGGCTTTGACACAATACCCCACTCGGGTATTGTAGAAAAACTTACCAGCTTAAATGTAAACCCATATGTCACAAGATGGGTTGCAAACTGGCTTAAGGACAGAACCCACAGGGTTAGAGTTGCTGGCACTGTGTCAGACTCCAAGCCGGTCACAAGTGGTGTCCCACAGGGCTCGGTCCTTGGCCCCCTATTGTTTGGCATCTACTTCTCAGAAGTACAGGCCAGTATGGGAGGACTTTGGCTGACAAAGTTTGCAGACGACTGCAAACTGGGCGCCATAGTGGAAAGTGCACTGGACACGGATATCCTTCAGAAGGGACTCACGGAAACAGATAGCTGGTGCCAGAGCCATGGCCTGAAGTTAAATGCCAAAAAATGTATAGTCATACCCTTCGGGAAAAACAAGGTAACCCCAAGCTACCATATAGGTGGCAATCCACTAAGCACAGAAGAGGTTATCAGGGACCTGGGGACCCAGGTTGACAGTGGCCTTTCTTTTGACACTCACATTGCTAAAGTGGTTAGAAAGACCTTCTACATTGCCCACCTGATCATGAAGGGATTCACATCCAGATCTAGTGAGGTCATTGTTCCCTGTACTCTTCACTTATCAGACCAATGATCGAGTACAATGCCCCATTCGGGATGTATCTCACCCGACATCTGCAGCAATTGGAGAGACCCCAAAAGTTCCTCACCAAAAGGATAAAGAGACTCCAAAATCTGTCATATGCTGCCAGATTGAAGAAACTCCAGCTCTATTCAGTCGCATACCGCCTGCTCAGAGGTGACATGTGCCTGACATACAAGGCCATGTCCAACCCGGAATTAATGGACATGCTCCACCTCAAAAAATCCAAATCCACCAAAACCACTAGAGCAAGCGACTTAAACCTTAGCACGGATATAAATAGGATGTGCTGGAGGGATAGATTTATCACTCAGAGACTCCCTATGCTGTGGAATAAAATCCCGGTCCATGTGAGGCAGAGCACCTCGCTGACTCTGTTCAAGAGAAATCTAGACCTGTGGATGGGAGATCGCAGGTTTACCCCGGGAATCATCTATGTGTCACTGCTGGACAGAGGCACAACAAACTAATGGGCACAGTATTTTTTCATATAAGGGGTGGCGTAAGCCACAAAAATTTGGGCTAGGCTTATAAATGCCTTAGGGCAGATAGCCTAGTATAAACCTATGAACCTATGAATGACAAAGGACATACATCATTTTAATGAGACTGGGTTAACTGGTATGGTAGACCAGACCGAGCACTTAGGATTATAGGAGATTACTAGGCTAATGGCCCTGGGGCCCTTACAAGAATGGTCAAGAGTTTATCCCCAAAAAGAAACCTCAGTCAGCACCTGTTGCCTCTGTCATTGAGGGAAAAAGGTGGAACCCCTGGGAGAAATCTGTGGTTTCCCATCCACTCATCAAGGTTGCGCTTGAAGAGGGTCAGCGAGGTGCTCTGTTTGATGTGTATAGGAAGTCTATTCCAGAGATGGGGCAGCTTCTGGGAGACAAACCTTTCACTCCAAGCAGGTTTTATTGATGTTACAGATTCAGGCCTTTTCAGTGGGTAGTATGTGAGGAGTTAGACTTACGGATGATATGGAGCACCTGTAGTACGGCAGGGTCCAAGATTAGCTTGTAGACGAGACACAGATCACCCTCCCACAGATCACTTTATGAATTACTTCCCAACAAGGTTAGCTCAGTGTACTTAATTTAATATGTATTTGAAATAATGTTTGTGTGATTTACTTTCACAATTTGATTTAAATTACTGTTTTAATTGTGAATTCTCTTGTCACTGATTTTGACTTTTTTCTTTTAAAATTCTTGAATTTTTTTGTAGCGGAGAATGGATTCTTCACACCATTAATGATTTGCTGATCTTACCCACTGTACTAAAACATTGTCTAAATATAAAGGTAACACTGAATCACATTGGAGACTTGTGTTCCTTATGTCAAAAACTTTGCTTAATATTACTAACAGTAAATAAAGGCTTACTGAAGATGATTGCACTAGTGCAATTAGCACAACTTGAAAAACTGTTGTTGCATACAATGATGACAGAGCTGGTGAAATAAATATTAGGCAAAGTGCAAACAGAATATATTTATGAAAGAAAGTGCCCTCTACCAGTAAAAATCACAAAACCTCTATTAAACATGATACTACTGATGACAACTTTGGAATCTGAGATGCACATACTTAGCAATCTGAAGAGTCAGAGCATGTAGAAAAAAATAATAAGAAAGGGAAAAGTTCACAACAGAGAAGAAGAAAAATATTATTCTCTGCAATGCAAAGAAAATATATATTAACATGGATGCTGCTTTCTTATGTAACACACAGATTACAGGGAATGACAACATTGTTCAATCACAAAACATGCAGTCTACAGAAAATTATATCAGTTTGTAATAGAGAAAGTAGAAACATAGATGCAGGGAATGGGCTAAAAGGAAGAAATCCAAAATGAATTTAGAAGAATTAAAGAACATTACTGTACGAAAAAACAAGAGAAACACTGAAAATGACAACATGGATCAGGCTGTGGAAATACAGAAGCAGCTATATGAGAATTGTTTCCTTGCAAATTAATGAGTGGTGAAAATAATGGCATTGATAAGACAAAGTGATGATCAATTTTTGTAACAACTGAAATTGTAGACCAACTCAGTTTGAAATTGGAGATTCCTTAGATCTAGTCAGAAATGATATACTACCAAATGAAGATTAAATTATTAAAAGAAACAGATACTCACATTTTCAGAGAAGGTAATGAACACTGAATAGTGTTAAGCTTGACAACAGCAAAAATACAGGATGTGAGTTGGGCCTTATAATGCCTTAATGTAAGGAAGTATGGAACTGTTTTTATTCATGTCGGTTCAAATGATCTCATCATCAAGGACTCCCTGACTGTTAGTGGGCAACCTATAGCCCTCTTAGATAACACACACCACATAAAGAAAGGAAAGTCAGATCAACATGATTGAAAATATTTTTGAGTAAATTTCTATATGAAAAAATGTTACATTTTAAAAAGTGGAACTGTGTAGAACATCCAAGCCTAATTTTGGTCACAAGTGTATTCAGGCAGGATGGAACTCATGTATCAAAAAAAGGGAAGAGAATATTTGCAGCAGATATATTTCAGTATTTCGCAAACATAGGGCAGAATTTTTGCCAAGTCAGAAATTTAACAACTCACAGATAGCAAAATTTGATTTACCTGTTTTTAATCAGAAAATTTGCTGTGTTCACACAAGATTGATGCTGTTATTGTTTGTGAAACATGGTTAACATTATCACTGTATAAATGTTTTTACTGTAACAGAGATACTAAGAAAAATCAGAGGATGTGTTATGATAGTATTTACACAGGTAAACATTTGCAATGTCGGGACCAGCTACAGCGAGTTCCAAAATATGAAAACTGAGCTGCCAAAATATCGGACTTACATACAGCAAGTCCGAGATGCCATTTCTCGGAATATTCTCTTTTCTCTGAGTTATGTCACTCTTGGAGTTGATATAAATAAATTTGGAGGGGTACAAAAAAATGTTTTAAGGGAGAAGAGCGATTTTCCAGATTTGGTCTTCTGTGTTTTTAGTCTTTTTTTCGGGCTGAAGGTAATTGGCATTTCAAGTGCCAACATTTTAATAGGGAGCCAATTAAAGACTGTTATGTTCGTAATGAAGGAGGTGTTGTTTTAATATGCAAGTCTGTAGGCCTGAATACACCCTCAGAAGCCGGTGCCTGCACAGCAACTCTGGACCCATCCAAGGTAGAGACATCCGTGGGTTCCACAGTTGAAGTATCTCGCGACATACCGGACTCCGAATGGGTCTCAGTAGAGGCCTGCGAATCAGAAGTAGCTGGTATCAGGGGCTGCGAAAGTGCCTCACTGAGTACCGGCGAACTGGCGACTGGCTTAGAAGAAGCATCATTGGCAATTTTGGACCTCGACGGCCTGTCTCTGTCTTTATCTATGCATTTTTTCGGAATCCCAGTAGTCGGATGGGTAATCAACCGAGAACCGAAATAATGAGATGCAAAAATATAACAAAGACGGATACTGCACTGATTAAATAAAGCACAAAACCGACAGTAAGGTACGTCGTGGTCAGGGCCTAGGCAAGGAATACAGTATGAATGAAAATCTTTATGAGGTATTTGCTTTCCACAAGTAATGTAATTATTAACTTTTACTGACATCGGAAAGGAGCAAGAAAAGTTTCCCCAACGGGGTACTTAGCTTTAAGTTGAAGACTTCAGAGTTGAAACTCGAAAACAAAAATTTCAGGAGCAGGCCGACCAGCACTTGCGAACGGCTTCTGCTTCGGGCACCGCACGGCAAGAAAGACTGATGTAATGGCGTCGGCTGCATGTTTTATACCCCTGATGACCTGACGTCATGGAAGAAGGGACAGCAACCGACGCAGGACCCAAGACTTTGTTAATCAGGCCGACTGAGGGCAACCTGCCAGCAGATTACCCTAATGTAATGACTGCAACAGTGAAACATGAAGAACATCTGATAGTGCGTGTAGCCTGCTTTAAAGAGTAGGTATCTTCTGCAAGATTCCTGATCGGGATGTGCAGGTATGCTTCTTTTAAATCTAGTGTTGCCAACCAGGTATCTTTGCCTAGCATAGGAAGTAATTGGTGAAGAGTCAGTATCTTGAATTTTTGAAACTCCAAAAAGGTGTCTAGAGTAGACAGGTCCAGGATAGGATGCCATGAACTGTCTTTTCTGGGTACCAGGAAAAGTCTAGAGTAGAAACCTTGTCCCTTTTCCTCTTCTGGTACCAGTTGAATAGCCCCCATGCTTAAGAGAGAAAGTACTTGTTTTTGCGCCTCTGCCCACTGATTTGGGGGTGTTCCAGCCACCCGCTTGGTGTTGGCAATGTGTGGAAGTGAAATCTGTATCCCTGGGACACTATTTAAAACCCATTTGTCCTGGGTAATGAGTTCACAGTTCTTTGCATGAAGAGCAATCTTTCCCCCCAAAGGGGCAATCAGTTGATAAGTGCTTGGAAATTTTAAAAGGAAGCCATTGAGACAGTTTGCCATGGGGGGGGGGGGGAGTCTTTTTACTCCCAGATTTGGAAGTGGAGGCCCCCCACTGCTTAGTCTTGTGTGTCCCCTGGGACTGAAACCTGGGGGTTTTGCTGTGTCTGGGTTTGGCTTGGGAAGACCTTGAAGGGGCTGGAAAGGACCAATTCTTAGAGGGCCATTGCCTACTAAATCTAGGAGGCTGAACTTGTAAGAAATTTTTAACAGTTTGCATAGATTTAGCTTTATCTTCCATCTTTTTAAGAACTTCCTCAGCCTTGTTGCCAAACAGGCGGTCCTGATTTAAGAGAGCATCCAACAATTTAGCTTTAAGATGATCAGGCAAAGATTGCTCCTTAAGCCAAGCATGCCTTCTGAGCACAGACCCAGTAACAGCGGCCCTGCAAGAGGCCTCTAATGAACCAAAACCACATTGCAAAGTATGTTTTCCAACTTGTTCAGCAGAATGCATTAAATCCTGCAATTCTTTATTTTCCACACAGTCAGGAATCAACATCATTTTCTGTTTAAGCAATCCAATAACATGTTGCTGATACTTTAACATATGAAACTGGCAGTTTAAAGCCCTAATGGCCAAGGTTGCAGAAGTGTAAACCTTCTTACCCCATCTATCCAGCGCCCTGGAGTCTCTATCAGAAGGGGTAGGATTTTTAGCTGTGAAATATTCTCTGAATCTGCAACAGGATTTTAAAAAAGGAACTTATGTGACTCAGGGACCCGGTAGTATCTGTCTGGTTTTCTGGGAGCAGGAGGCAAGGAATCAGGGGCCAAACTAGATTCTGAAAAAGCATCATCAACAATGTCTAGTAAAGGAGGAATAGCTAAAGGCCTATGCTGAGGTAGGAGTAAGAAATCCCTAAGCCTCTTTTTTGAATCAGAAAAATCCTGGCTTTCCCAGTGGAAATGCTCCCTTAGAGTATGTAAGGTTTCCCCAAAAGAAAAATCCTCTGGAGGCGAAGCAGAGGGAATGGAGTCCTCTGCATCAGAATCCTCATAAATAGATTAGGGCAAATCCAGATCATCATAAGAATCAGAAAAAACAAATGATGTTCCAATACTTCATTACTGCAGTAGCCTAAGTTATTTGGGTCCTAACTCTACTCATAGACCACCAACTTTACAAACCTGAAGGGTGCCTTCCACATGCTCTGTCTGGTGCTAAAGAGGTGCCCCACATAAATGGAAATAACAAGACAAAATACTAAGAACATTATTGCCCCAGAAGGGTGTCAAGAGCCCTGAACGGAACAATACTAGGTAACATTACCAAAAGGCAAACTATATATGCAAGGGTATCAAAAACTTAAAGGTGATTTCACTTGTAATGTGGTCCAAATGGCCCACCTAGAACTTTTTCTGTACATAAGGGCTTTTTCCCCTTCACTCAATTTATTTATATTTCGTTCCCTGCCATACCAACATGGAATGTCAATGTTCGACTCTGAGGAGTTTAACAAGCTTCTGGATTCCCTGTAGTCCTATTCCACATTCCGCATTCTGACATAATTCTTCCTGGCTTCCTATTATTCACACTTGCTGCTGCTTTTTCCACTATCCCCCTTAATCATTTCCATTACCTCAATAATGGTGCAATCATCTGATGCTTTCCACTTTCTTGTAACAGCTTTTTAATCTACTATCATAATCAAAGTGATCAGTTGCTTTGCACTTCCCTTCACAGTTCAGTTGTCAGATCCCAGTTCAAGAAACAAACTATTATTTTTCTATTAATTTTCCCCCATAAAGATTTTAACTATGTTAACTGGATCCGTTCTAAACATTGCCATACTACCAAAAATATGCACCCACACCCCTCCTTCCCCTTTACAGCATCTCCAACACCTATGGTTGGCTCCCCCATACATATACATCCGGCAAGGGGGTATAAAAATCCCTATACAGACTTTCATCCAAAAATACAAAATTTCCTTACTTTCAAGGCTTCTTTGGGTGCTAAACAAACTTCCTGCTTCTCTGACAGAATTACCCCTAAAAGCTTTGCTCCATTTTTTTTCTGAAAGTCTCTATTCGTTTCCCTATGTTACTAAGCAGAACCTTATAAGCTCTGCTGCCTAAGATGATACTTTGATTTGCAACATTTGATCAGACATCCAAAATTATACCCACTATACCACTCCTTGATTTATTCCAATTTTCTGTTCCCATCCTACTATCAGCAACTTATCACTACTTTAATCCAAAGCTCTTTGACTTCCTCCCACACCAAGAACTTACCTGCATATGCAGCAGCTCCCAATATCTATGGCTCTTCTTTTTTCTTTCTCCATAGTTACATGTTAAGTGTTCTTCTATCCCTGGATTTATTTTCCTGGAAATCTACAGGCTGTAGCACCCATCATCTATTGAACAGACCCATTTGTTCACTATGATAAGCATGGTATAAAACTTCTTTACCTTTATTTGCTTGTAAGTTCTGTGGCCAAATTCCTACATTTTTCAAACTGACATGCCAATTTCCTTGTAATTCTATCAATCTCTGAAGTAAAAAGCGCAACCTAACCTGAGCTACTTCTAAATATCTCTCACGATCAGGCATGCCTATACCTCCTATTTCACAAGATAGAATAAGCATTTCCCATCCAACTCATGCCTTTTTCCTCCCTAAATTTCCCTTTCCACATTTTTCCAAAAAATGTTCAGGTTCCACATAATAGGCTTGTGTAACATACAATACTAATGGCACATGATACAGTTTCAGAGCGATATTTAATACCCAAATACACAAGCATTCATTTTCACGTTCTGAAATATCTTAATGTCTTATTTCTGGGTTTCCTCCCACCTGTTGTTTCACAGTTCGATCAATTCTTTTAAGATCCAAGGGTGAAGTTTCCATTTGTGAAAGGTCTGTCCTGGTCTAACTTTGCTTGTATCCAATCAAGTTTTGCTCTGGAATGTATGAAGCCTGAAGCGACACAAAGAGCTGAGTTGCTATTAGCCAGGCTATCACAATAAGTCTGCAAAGAGGGTATACTCTGGTACTTTCTTATTTTTTTTTTTATATATATATACCACATCATTGTGGTGATCCCTGTGCAAACTTCTAAAGGTCCTGAGGACCAGAGATGATTAAAGGTTTTCAAAGCATTGATCACTACCAATATCTTATTAATATTTGTGTACTTCTGTCATGAGATTTCCAAAGACCTTGCACTGTCACACCTTTGGAAACCTCGCTCCATACCAGGTCTGATGCATCTGTAGTAAAAGACAGGAGGAGTCTGAAGGAAGAATGGGAGATACGGATTATCTGGATTACCCACCACAAAACTTCCTCCTTACAAACCCCAAAACAGAGATCTAAAAAGATAATGATGGTGTTTCAGTCAGACAAACCTGAGATACCACTGGATTTCTCTCATCTGGAGTCTGGATGAGAGACAAATGGCAATCATACATGCCATGTACCTCAAACTCCTGAGAAATTCCCTTGCAGATGTTCAACTTTGAAAAGCTCAGGAAGGATAGGTGGAACATCTCAACTTTGTTTGAAGGAAGAAAGACTCAGATATGATGAATCTAAAAGACATCCCAGGGAAACAATTCTGTGAAAAGGGATATAACAGAGAATTTCTAAAAGTTGACTTAAAAACTCAAACTGAATAGAAGATTCTGAACAGTTGTCAAAGACTCTTGGCAACCATCCAAATATGGAAAAATATAAATGCCTTGAAGTCTGCAATAAGCTATTACTAGAGGCACATGTTTGCTTTATTTATTTATTTAGCAACAAATAAATAAATACATAAACAAATAAAATTGCTTACCAGATACAACACTGATTAACTAATGACCAATTACAATACCTTTGGTGAAGCAGCATGTTTACAAGGTAAGACAGACACAGGAAATCTTAAATACCTAAACTTCTTGATAATGGGAATGTGATGGTAGGCATTGTTTAGGTTTAGTTTTACCATGAAAGTTATTAAAGGGGGCAGAGACAAAAGGGAGTGAAGAGATAACATTTTGAATTTTGGAATCCTGACAAAAAGATTTACAAATGAAAGGTCTACCATAGGTTTCCAAATCCCTTCACTTATTGGTACCAGAAAAAAGCTTGAATAAAAGCCTTTGCCACTCTGGTAGCAGGGCACTGGTTCAACTACTCCATGAAGAAGCATCTGATTCAGAATAGGAAGGAACGGGGAGATTTGCTTTGCAGGGCAAGGAGGGATTCCCATTCAAACTGTACCCTTCCTAAATTACTGTTACAACTCATTCATCTGAAACAATCTGGTACCACAAGGGAAGATGAAGACTCAGACAGTGGGAGAGATTGCCAAGATGGTGGAGGTGGGGTGGGGAGAAGCGGAGGAAAGCCTGAACAGGCAATTAGTCATGCTGACTGGGAGGACTGTCCTTGATTTTTGAGGCATTCCCTTTCTTTTGGAATCTCCTTGCAACTGCTTTTTGAAATCCTGTTTGACGTCACCTTGCTGCTTGAAATGCTTACTTAAAAAGAATCAACTTTCTCTTTGCATAGGTTCATAGATTAGTACTAGGCTAACTGCCCCTGTGGGATATATTTTAAGCCTAGCCAATTACCCCATGTGAGAATCGAACCCTGCACCTTTTGTCTGTAAGGTGAACACCTTAACCATTATGCCAACCCCCTCAAAGTGCAACACACTTTTTAAGCACATCACCTACACAAGGGCCAAAGGCAAGTTATTTGTCTAAGGAAGAACAAAACCAAGCCTTCTCTTAAGCAACAACTCTGGTAATACTACCAAGCAGCATCAAAAGCACACTTTACAACATACATAATAATACTCAAAGCAGATATTAAAGAGGCCTTAAAAGAATTTTAGACCTTAGAAACGGGATGGGTAAACATTAACTTTCGCATGTTCTTAAAAGATAAAAGCAAAAGCTTTAACATATGAGACATACAGTTTAAAATTCTGAAAGTTAAAATAGCAAAAGAATACACTTTCTTCACAAACTTGTCAAAAACACTCCCATCCTTGTCAGAGGGAGTCAGGTTAGCAAAAGCAACAATTTGCTTAGCAGAAGCAGTTTGGGAAAGTGAAATCATTGCAGGGTCTCTTTTAGGATTAGAAGAAATACTTTTTTTAAAATATCAGTAGCTTCTATTTTTTTATAAATACATTTATTAAATTATCACTTAAGACAAAGGCAAACAAACATTGACAGAAAATAAAACAAACATTAACATTTTTTTGAATTTACATTCATTATACATCACATACATTTTCTCTCTATCACAGAAATAAAATTGTTGAATTCTTGCCTTACTTCCACGCCCAGATAAATTCCAACACTTAATTATTGTCCACAAGTTGTACTCTGGCTGATACAAATATGCCTGACTTGTATGTAAAACTAAAGGGGCTAAAAACATTTTCACTGTTTGTATCTTATTATCTATAAACAAGAGCTTCGAGTTTCTAATTTTTTATTTCTGTTTACTCTCATCCCACACATCTTTAGCTGCCATAACAGACTTCTTTTTATCCACAGTTATAAAATATTTCATCTTATCATGTCTCCATAAATATGGGTATTGCTGAACTAATTTGTGTGTGGGTATATAATTTACAGCAATAGCTTTTATCTTCATTAATTTTATAATCCTGAAGAGATATGAAACTCTCTCAAAATGTTTGTTCCACAACACTGTGATTTATCAGGTACAAAATATCATCTGCAAATAAAGCCAACTTTTCTTGAGTATCATACCAATTACATCTTGCATTTCTGAGTCTCTTATTTTTTGCCAATGTATGTACATCTGGAGTTCCCATGTTTAAACACAACTTATCAGAGAGGAACCCTCCCATTGTAATTATTGCCTCTGATCTTTCATATTTTCTCTTGGTTAACTTTATTATTGCATCAGAGAAAGCAAATGCTTTCAATGCAATGTGGCAAGGTAACAATTTTTTCCAGTCTGGTTTTATGTACATAAATATTGTTGTATAACTGTTGTTTATAGAGGGATTCATCTCAAGGTTTTTTGCCATCTTTATATGGGCTAAGGATTATCACTATCCACTCAAATAATGTTTATCAGAAGGTTCCTTCTATTGTACTGTGTAGTCCATTCACCTACGAGATCCCCAGGATAAATCTGGCACACACTGAACTCTAGGTCCCTTATATTACACTGGGTCATACTTTTTATACAATTAACATTAGCTATAACCACAAAATTAAGCTAGACCCATGGTCACCCCAACAGTTGGTCCCTTCACAAAGGCACTTTAATAGTATCCCATAGAGTTCACCTAGCCACAAATGACTGCCACGATCCACAACAGAATATGGCCTGGTGTAACTCCCCATGGTATAAACTTTAAGGTCTGAAAATGAATGGTACATTTTTAGCCACAAGTACAGCCTATCCTGAATATTCATTTTTAATCAGTAATCACTAGCTCATCCCTAATACATATCCCTGAAAATGTTAAACACTAAATTAATAATTGCTCAACAGTCTAAGAATAGGAAGGAGATGTTAATACTATCAATTACAATGCAGGTAACCGCACAACAAGGTCTCTTAGCCACATTATCTCTCAGGAGCTGACATTAGCTAGGTCCCTATGGTTATTATGGCCCTACGTATCAAGCCCAAGCCAAGACACTTTTTTTTTTTGTTACTCCATGACTGGGGCTTTACCTTTGCCCTACTTTAATCACCCCAGATAATGTCTACCTAACCAACATGTACTACTTTTGGCCCAGTCTGTGCTTAAAGTTAGAAACACGAGCCACATGGTTTATAACACATCTTGCAAAAAATACCACAGCATTAATTAGTGAACCCATAAAAAGTCTACTTATTTAGCAGCTAACTGAAAATGCACTCAATAAAGGTTAAACTCATATACATATAAGTTCCCCAAGTAAAATTTGGCACACACTTAGCCTTAAGTCCCTTAAAATGTGCCAAGTCACACTATGAATAAGAATAGCTCCGGGCAGAGCTGCAGTTTAAGCTAAACCCTTAGTCTCCCTATCTGAGTCTTGCATATAAAACTTTTAATTTTTTTTTCAAAGAAACCCATGGGTCTCACCTAGCCAAAATAATAGCTGAATTGTAGGATTATGATTAATTTTTGTTATTTTTAGTAATAACCCAAAGACAACTCACTTCACTGAATTTCCCAGAGTCGACACACTCACCACATGGCATAAGGCATACATGGATGAACACAAATCAGTACATGGCAAGAATCCTATACGTTATATCTGAAGATTACCCACTACACACAGAATACAAACCTTAAAATTCTTACTAAAAAGAGGTTATGTACTCACCATAACGTTCCATGTTTGTTGCCCATCTCACCTTCATTCTTGCTGGTTGGGTTCGGAACCGAGCCTTGGTTCTCACTCTGCCTTTACTAAAGCTCAAGAGCTTCCACTGGCTCGAGGCTATGCCCTATCCCACCATGCCTAGGGAGTATAACCCAGATCTTGTTTGCAATAATTATGCAGAGTAACAGCTTTATACATATATACAAAATATATCCATAACACGTGACTCTTCGGACTAAGAAAGAGAAAACAGAGCAGATGAGTTTCACCTCCAATCAAAAGTGAAACAGCCAAGCTGTCAATTTGATGGTTTGGATCGAGGGATGGAGCGTTCCTGATGGATGACACACGAGGTCTGGTAGTGGGTTCAGAATCCATGGCTCCTCTTGTAGATGGGGCCAATGGAAGGGGAACCAAATTTGATGAGGGCAGTAAGGGGCTATGAGTATTAACCTGCTTCTTAACAAAAGGGCTTTCTAGAGAACTTTGGGAATTAACAGGAACGGAGGAAAGGCATAAAGACCCAGGGGCCAATCGTGTACAAGTGCATCCCTTGGTGACTCCCCGAGAGGGGGGGAAATCAGGGCAAAGTACCTGTTGCATTTGGCATTCATGGACGTGGCAAATAGGTCACAGCGAGGCTGGCCCCACTTGTGAAAAACTTGTTCCACAATTTCCTGTTTCAGAGACCACTCATGAGGCATTAGAATAGCTCTGCTTTGCTTGTCCACTATTACGCTGGATTTCTCAGGGATATGCATTGCTATCAGAAAGTGTTGGGAAGAGACTGGCCATTGCCATACTCTTTGAGCTTCTCAACACAGGGGGGCAAGATCTGGTTCCGCCTTGTTTATATACCACACGACCAACATACTGTCCATCTGGATTGCAATAGTTCCTAGTGGAAGGGAGTTCTGAAATGCTTGCAATGCCAAGACCACTGCTCTCATCTCTAGGACATTGATATACAAGTGGTATTCGCATTCCTGCCAGGTTCTTTGGACCGTCTTTCCCAGATAATGCCCCCCCACCCCGTCTGGGAAACGTCTGTGGTCACTGTAGCTACTGGATGTGGAAGACTGAATGGTCTGCCTGGGATTACCTGTGTTGATTGAAGCCACCAACTGAGGTCTCTCTTGCAGGAATTTGTAATGATGATCTTGTGGGACATGGGCAACTCCTGCATGGACCACTGAGCAAAAATAAGTAACCACTGGAGTACTCTCACGTGTACATGTGCAAGAGGTACCAGAGTTATCGCTGCCGTCATAGTACCCAGAACCTTCAAGACAATCTTTGCCTGTGCTTTCTTTTTTGCAAGCAGATTGGACACTTAATGATGCAGTGTTTGTAGCCTGTCTTGAGGAAGTTTTGTTACCATGTCTTTTGTATTTAAGTCTGCTCCTATGAATGTAATATGTTGTGATGGCAACAAGGCAGATTTTTCGAAATTTATGGTGATACCCAGCTGTGAACACAGGTAAATAGTGGTGTCTCTTGCTTTGATTAGTAGATTATCGATGGTGGCAGTTAGGAGCCAGTCATCCAGATATGGAAACACTCAGAATCCTGGACGTCTCAAGTGAGCCGTGACCACTGCCATGCATTTGGTGAACACTCTGGGGGCTGTAGTGAGACCAAAGGGCAGAGCTTGAAGCTGATAGCGACTGGCCCCCAGCTGAAAGCGTAGGTGATTCCTTGATCACATGTCCATTTTTATATGGTAGTACACATCCTGGAGATCTATCGAGCACATCCACTTGCCTTTTCCCAAAAAGGGAAGGATTGACTGCATTGACACTACCCAGAACTTGATTTTGTTACGGACTTGTACAGCCTGCTGAGATCCAAAATGGGCCTCGAGTCCCCTGTCTTCTTTGGAACTAAAAAGAACCTCAAGTAAGTTCCGGATGCAAGTTGGTCTGCGGGAACATCTTGGATGACACTTTTTCTTAGCAACCTTTGAATTTCTAGGATTGCCTGATTCCTCTGGCTGGGTGGAACGTCCAGGATTGATCTTTTTTCTAATGGAGGGGAGAAGAAGGGAATGTTGTAGCCTCTGGATATTATCATCTGTACCCATTTGTCTTGCGTAATATTTAGCCAGGCGTTTTGGTACAGTGACAATCGACCCCCAACTGCCTCCAGAGGTGGAGAGGTGGGCCTCCTTTCAGGAGCACTGAAAAGGCCTTCCAGAGAACATATCTCTGTCATCCTGGTTTTGCGGACCTCCTCTGCCACGAGGCCGTCGTCTTCCGTTATTGCTTCCCCCTCTGCCCCTGGGGGAAGATTCCCCACGTGCATCTGGGAAAACACTTTGGGACTTACAAAACCACATCTTTCCTCCTTTCTGACCTTTGGGATAAGGCTTGGTAGGGAGGGAAATATGTACTCCCACAGCAGAAAGAGTCTTACCCTCCTGCTCGCACTTGGTCAGAGTTTCTTTCACCTTTAGGCCGAACAAAGACAAGCCATCAAAAGGGGCGCTGATAAAGGAGGAGTTGAAGGGCTATGTGAACTCACATAGGTGCATCCAGGAATGCCTCCTTAGGGAAATTCCTGTACTCGCCTCTCTACTCGCTCCATCGGCCACATAAAATATAAGCCACATGGAAGAGTTAACTACAGAGTTTAAGGTAGCAAGCTGAGTGGTCACCTTGTCTGAAACCCCAGCAGCTGCAGAACCTTGGAGGGTTATCACCTAACTCATTCAGGACATCCCTCTGAAGTCTGGCGAAATGAGTCAAGTAGTTCAGCGACCTGAGTGTAAAGGCTGCTGATGAGAACATACACTTTCCGTATCTGTCCATCATGTGAGATTCTTTATTCAGTGGATGGACAGATGTGGAAGTCTCAGACAATTCCTCTACTGGATGGGACACCTTTGGACAAAAATTCCTTTTCAGAGGGAGCAGTAATGAACTTGTTGGGCCTCCTTGGAACAGGTTCCACAGATTCTGGAGAGCCCCATGCTTTTCGACGGACTATGTTGAGGAGCTGGTTGAAAGGCGGGGTCACCCAAGAGGTGGAGGGGTGAGACCCGAAAGCCTCCGGGTACACGGACTCATCTTCAGAAGAGTTGATGGGTTTCCAGCCACCTCTCTGTTTAAGGGATCTCTAGAATGTCCGCAAACAAGACATCTTCAGAGGGTGACCGTGGGGACCCTTCTGAATCTTCTCAGTCAGTGTCAGAAGTGACAGATCCCTCAGGGGAGTCTAGATATTTCCTCTTACATGTTCTCTTCCTAGGGATCTCTTCAGAGGGATACTCTGAAGAGGCTTCAAAAGAGACAGTTTTGCCCACTGCGGCATCCTGGGACTTTGGGTCTCTATGCCTGGGGGGGAGGGATGGTAGAGAGGCAGACTCTGGCACTTTTGGGGGAAGAGAACTTGGATCCGAGAGTGGAGCTGACTGGGGTGACAGCACACTCCACATGACCTTGAAGGCATCATGATCCCATTCCGAGGGAGCTCCCAGCTCAGAAGAACCAGGAGACTGCCCTCAAATCAAGGCCATAGGCTCCGAGGCTGATGTAGGCACTGAGCTAACCCGTGCCGATGCCCCGAGTGGTAGATTTGGATCAGACAGTTGTCTGACCCGACACTCCTCTCAGGACCCGATGGGGGAGCGTCAGCCCCTAGACTCCTCGCCCAAGGATGGCACCGAGGAAGTCGGAGCAGAGATCGGGACTGAAGATCCTGGATCAGGTCTTGGTCCAGAGGGTTCCACTACTATCAAATCCAAGCCCTCTGGCTCCAAAGACACCACTTGGGTCGGAGGAAGAACTGTCACGGGGGTGGTGACAGCTGTTAGAGCAGACTCCAGTCTGGGAGGACTCAACAGGATCTTGGCCAGTGCCCATAGTAGTCTCTTAACCACCCACTCCACGTCGTCATCAGAAAAGCTCCTGGAAGACTGAGAGGATGGAGCCAAGGATCTGGATGACTGCAGAATGGGTGAATGCAGTACTGATGAGACCGGTTCCAATATAGGGGACCAGCTCCGACTATGACTCTATCGGTTCCGAAAAAGTCACTGGAGCCGAAGAGACAGATTTCTCAGGCCAGACAGCCTTCGGATCCTTGGCTGATTCTTTTGCCTGCTCCTTTGCCGATTCAGATGCTGGCACTGAGAAAGAAGCTCTTTTTGAAGATTTGACTGAAATTTGTGGTTTAGAGGAAGAATTCTGTTTTCCTTCAATAGCCTCAGAAAAAAGGACTTTGAGAAGACCCCTCACAATGAGCTTATTTTTTCTTTCCAGTGAAACTCTAGAGCTAACATGACAAATAGCAAAGGATTCCTGTAAGTGGATAGCACTCAAACAGTATATGCAGCTGGTGTGTCCATCTGTTAAAGACGTTTTGTAGGTACAGCGGTCACACTTTTTGAAGCTAGAAGGCTTCAGTTCTTTACCATCCTTAGACATGACTAACTATCAATGTTTTAAGCTAGGACCAAAACCAAGTTATACCAAAACACAACAAGGTCTTAACTACAATAAGATCAACTTACACTAAAGAACAAACTAAACCTTTTTTTTTTTTTTTTTTTTTTAAATAACGACACACAACAACTGTAGAAGGGGGATCAGATGAGACGTCTCTAACTTAAATGACAATCTCCTCTGGTAAGAGGAGAAGTCTCCAACTTAAAT
This sequence comes from Protopterus annectens, assembly GCF_019279795.1. Lineage (NCBI taxonomy): Eukaryota > Metazoa > Chordata > Ceratodontiformes > Protopteridae > Protopterus > Protopterus annectens. The sequence continues at coordinate 1,000,938,993 of NC_056734.1, read as the reverse complement.
GACAACTCTGAAAAGCGGAAAGAATGAGAAAGGGGGAAGGGAAAGCCCTCTAACTGAAATGGGCTGATTCAAGGAATCCTCTAACTTAAACAAACTCCTTGTCAAACTATGAAGAGAAAATACAACAACAAAATCCCCACAAACTCTGTAGTAAAAGGGAGTTTGGGCATGAGATAGGGTAGGAGAAAAGCCTAACAAAAGAAGATGGCCAGCTACATGCAAAAAACACAGCAAATTGGACAAATTCGCCTGACAGAAGTAAAACTAACACTAATTGTTCTCAAAATAGTAAAAAAAAGAATTATGATAAAAAAAAAACAAGAAACTTTTCTACTTAGCCTGGAGCCTAGTAGTAAGCAACCTGATCTAGTTTAGCAGCAAACGAGATCTGGGTAATACTCCCTAGGCATGATGGGACAGGGCATAGCCTCGAGCCAGTGGAAGCTCTCAAGCTTTAGTAAAGGCTGAGTTGGAACCGATGCTCGGTTCCGAACCCAACTCCTTGTCAAACTATGAAGAGAAAATACAACAACAAAATCCCCACAAACTCTGTAGTAAAAGGGAGTTTGGGCACGAGATAGGGTAGGACAACATAACATCAAAGCTTTATCCAAAAGCTTTTAGCTGGCACAAGAACGTCAGTATCATCTTTAATTTCCCCAACTTGCATTTATCATTTTACTTTGAAGCCACTGACCAATTTGCCACTCTAGAACTAAAATGAGCCACATGGCCCATAGTGTACCTGGCAAAAAATGCCATGGCAATACATTAAGTATTATCTCACAAAAATCCAAAAAAAAACCACACCTATAATCCACCACTAGCCTTGAACTCAAAAAGATGACACAGATCTGAAGAAGCACAGGTGAAAACTCAGCAAAATCTCTAACCTGTAATAACAGTTGTCCAAGATAAGGATATAAATCCAGACAGTATTTATAAAGTACTGGCTATAGTACTAGAAGAAATCAGAAAAGCTACATCAAGATTTATTTTTGCCAACTATATGGTTTGAATACTGATGGTAATTGACTGTCTTGCACAATAATAGATCAGATATGTAGGTAACTGAGTGCTTTGCACTGTGACAGATTGGATGTGTAAACTGATGGATTAATAGTCACAAAAGGGTTAAGCTTTGTACAGGAACACCTCCCACAGCCACTCACTCCACAGGGACTCAATTTCATTCCCCTCCCAGGTGAGGCCATGCCCAGGGGGGGGTGAGCATAGAGAATTCCCCCATGTCTAAGTCATATAAGCTCAAGAAGGATACTTAGTTAATCGTTAGATTTGATGCAGCGCTCTTCTGTCTGAGCTAGGGTTGCCACCTTACACTGTGGCTAAATTCAGAATTAGCCCACACCTCTCGTACCTTCCATAACTCCACCTATGTCCAGCTCACTTTCAGCCTGTTTTGTGATATCATCATCACATCACAGAAGGGGGAATGTCCTCTTTTTTCCAATCGTGATGTCTTTTTTCTGAAGACTTACTATGCTCTTTGTAAAAAAAAAAAAAAAAAATCATAGTAAAACCGCAAACTTAATAAATTCTGATACTCTGTTTCTATTTTTGAAACAGAACGCCAGAGTTTGCAGTGTTTTACAGACTACAGGACAATTGGTTTGATTTCTGGATAGTCCGGAAAAGAAATGGATAGGTGGCAACAGTAGTCTCAGCAATCAATAAAGCACTTTTGAAGCAACAAATGACTCCTGAAATTTCTTTTCCTTTAACAGGTTAAGTTTAATAACTTCTGTAACTTTCAGCAGACCGCAAGACATCAGGATGGAGGTTTATCTATGAATAAGTGTGCCACCATGACAACAAAACAAAGCTATCTTTGCTGGTATCTAGGAAGTCTACTTAATAGCCAGTAACTAAATTTTACTCAAGCTGACAATATCACTGGCTCTTATTTTTCAATTTCCTTTTTCAAACTGGGACATACCTCTTAGCACAAGAGATCTAGACAAAGCCGAAAATAATGGGGAGGGGAGGGGACAAAGGCCCAAAAATAGGGATCATTTTTAGAAAGTTTTTTGAATAACAAATTTTACAAACATTTTCAGAAAGATCTGAAGTCTGAAACGCAAATGTCTGTCGTTATTTAGTGATTTCAATCTTCAGTATATTACCTGAAAAACACAAATTTTATGAGGAACAGACCAAAAATACGAGGCAAAAGTCTGGACATTCTGCAAAAATCTGGACGGCTGACAGGTATGCATTGGGAGAAATGAAATTAAGTTGTTGATCAGCATGCATCCATCTTGTAAGTCCCAGAAAAATAGGTATATCCAACTGTAACAATTCACAATATATTTACTGAAAAACAGGAATTTCATTCTGCTTCCACTGAAAAACCTCTTTCATCTTTGAAAAAGTCTCAGAAAAAGATTAATCTTTCACAGGGAAATCTGAAATACTACTTTCCTCAGAAACAGAATGGTCATATTGAAGACAAATTCCTGAAGTACAACCACCCCCAAGCAATGTCTGCTCTTCCGGCTGACAAGTCAGAGAGGGAACTCTTTTTTTCTTGATTGAAATAGTAGGCAAGGCAAGGCTGAACTGAGCAAATCCTCCCTGTCCACAGAAAGTAAAAAGGAGAAGGCAAGATTTTCTAAGTTCACTTTTCCTGGGAAATTATTTTGAAAATGTCCAACCCTCTAATCATCCCAGACTCACAACCCTAATCCCAGCTGATTGAAAAACATTTACCTGCCCCTGAATTGGACAAGAGTGGCTCTCCCTTGCCTAATGAAGGCAGCCCTACAGTCACAGTGGGTGAGGCAATCCCCTGGGTCCACGGTAGGTATAGGTATTACACAAAAAGGACCAGGGGTAAAGATGAGAGGTCTGAGGAACCAAGAATGTCCACAGCATAGTCACCCAACCACATCTGAGGCACAACAGGAGCTGCCCTGACATCCAAACATTTTCTGACAACTTTTATTTTCTTGCGGACAAAGGAAGGTAAAACCTTAGAGAGCGGTAGCTGTGCCATTGGTTAAGCCAAGAATTAGACTTCAAGAGCAGATAGTAGAGGCTGAAAAAGTTGGTATACTGTATGTAGAAAACAAGTGGCTCTAAGGTAAGTAAAGACCTGACACAAAAACCTAGACTTGACAAATTTAGTCAAAAAAACAGAAACTTTTATACAAAAAAATTTACTAAAGCAGTTACATGTCAAAACTCCATTAGAAATGCAAAGGTAGTCGAAAACATTTAGTTTCCGAATTATTACAATTCAGCCAGAAAAACACAAGTTTTCCTCAGAAAAAAAAACAAATAAAAATTAGTGGCTTTAAGGATCACTAGTCAACCACTAGTTTCACTGGGACTGCCAAAGTAGTACACTTTGGCACTCTGGGTATCCTTTCATATGGGGCTCCTGTTGAGCTCTCGACAGTTACAGTACATGGAGTGAGTCTTTTAGATTTGAAAAACTGGTTGATCAGTGGAGGTAGGGCCCAAATAGCATAGGCTACTACAAAGTTATCTACTGTTGCATATCTAAGGATCCATGATTTTCTAGAGTTAGTGGCAAAAAGTTTTAACTTTAAGCATGTATTCATGTTTCTACTTATCAAGATTTTATCAGCTTTAGAGTATGTCCTTAAACATGGGGGGGGGGGCATTGTCTGAGAGACTAAATGAAATACATACAACATCCCCAAATGTGTTATGTCCCCTGATAAATTTACATAATGAAGGGAGAGTTAATGACCTAGGCCCAGACTGTGCATCCTTTCTACTAAACACTGTATTCCAATCCCCTCCCCATAAAGTAATACTTTCTTGAAAAGACATCCTGCCCTCAAATATAATAGCTAGTTCACTACAAGTTGCCCCAGAGGGTTAAAATGATTTACAAAGGTGCAAAGCCTTCCTTTTATTAACCCCTTTATAGCACTGTAGAAACCCCACTTCTCTCTCACAAGATCCGGCAACATAAAGTAGAAGTCTCTCTGAATCAGTATTGCCACCACTCTTCTTCTGCCACTTGGGTATTTTCAAAGCCACCTAACCAAAATTCCAGGTTCTGAAGTTTTAAAAGCTCACTAGTGGATAACAGGTTTTTATGGAGAAAAATAAAATGTGGTACACAGATCAATAAAAGTCCTACTCCCATTTACAGGACCAGTCAAACTGTTAATATTCCATTATAATAATAATTATACAGAAAGCCATCCTTAACCTCAGGTTTGATGCCAAAAATGAGTGCTTTTATTTTATCTTCCTGTCCATGTAATTTTTTACCCCACAGATCCCACTGACATATAAAACTCTCTATTCAATTTCAAAACAACAACAATGCAGACCTCAGCCTGTAATAACACACAAAAAAACCCATAAAACACAGCATGTCAACTACAAAACTATTTACAAAACTTATGTAACCTTACAGGACCCATACAAGGCAGCAATAAGCTTCTCATTTCAAGAGTTGCGACCAGGGAGGAACTGCATAACCATAAGGGGTGCAGAATAGTAAAAGACATATGAAACAGCTGGATACAGCAGCTTGAATCCCAAATCCCTGACTGCTGGGTTATAATTGTTTTTCCTCTGCCTGGTGTACACTAAACAATCATTTTCCAGAAGCCTTTATTGTCCCCAACTTTCAATAATTTTTCTTTCTGCCACAATCTTGTCAGGAGCAACTCTTTCTATTGGTATTACTGCATTTTAAGTAATAAAGGTCTTGGCTGCTTTCTCATGGCTAGGTTTGGAGCATACACTCAATGTGTGTCCATTCATTTAAGAAATCCTGTAGTGGAACATCAGTCCAGTTACTTATTTGTACTTTTGTAATATTACTACAGTCTATTCCTTCCAGCATCTGTAGTACATCAGAAAATCTCATGTTTTCTCAGAGTGTTCAATTTTCTATTATTTGAAACGGCTTTTCTTGATGACTTTCATGGTCAGCCAATAATTTTATTAATTTCAGCCTCTGATTTTTGCAGTTTTATCACCTCATCTGAATAGTTAGTTACAGCTTCTTCTGTTTATTTTAGCTTTTTATTTGACTGTATATATTACTTCTGTGTTTCACTTACTTTCAACACCTCTGCATGCATTTGGTTTATTTGACTTATTTATTTTTCTTCTAAATTACTGGAAGCCATTTCATGTACCAAAGCTGAAACTTCAACTTTTTTTGTTGAACGGCTGCAAGACTTTTCCCAGCTAGAAGTCTCTCTCCTCCTTTTCTGATTGATTTTATGTTATTTCTTCCAAATGAAGACTTCTTGCATCCAGACAGTATAATTACTGGCCAGTAACTGAATTTTATCTAATTTGATAACTTTAGAGGCTTTTTTTCCACAACTGCATTTTTTCCAAAAGAGAGCCCTAATCAACCTACTGATCAAGCACACACATCATGGGAGTCCTCTGAAATTAGGAAACCTTGTGGTTGTTCCTTATGCAGCAAAGCAATGATAAGAAAGTTTTTTTTTTTTCAAACTGCTCCCTATAGTGAGCAAACATAAAGTTGGGAAAACTTGTAGTTAGTAACTGATAAAGAAAAACAAAAAATAAGTATGTTTTTAAACAAGCCTGGTCCCAATAAACATTAACATGCCCTGACCTTACGATCTTTAATCAGGAAACTTTTTGTCTGCCACTGATGCAGCAAGAGAAAGAAAAATAACAGACACATCTCTTTCAATTATAAAATGCTGTTCCAGTGGAAAACACAGACGAACTGAGTTGTCTGCTTGTACACCCCCCCCCCCCCGATCAAATGTAGCTCTACACTTTGATAGCTTTACTAGTCCATACCTCTCAACTGTACAGATTTTCGCCTCATATTTTTGGTCCGTTTTTCATAAAATTTTGTTTTTCTGGCAATTTAGTGACAGGTCATCAGCGATTGAAGTTAAAAAAATAATGACAAACATTTGAGTTTCAGACTTCATACCTTCAGAAAATTCACGCTAATGCAAAACCTATTATTCTATCAACTTTCTAACTTTGTAAGAGCAATATTTAAAAATTGTCCCTATTTTTCGGCCACTGCACCACTTTTGTTTATGGCTTTGTCCAGATTTCTTGCTCTAAGAGGTTGAGATGTATGTTTACTACACACAGAAATTAAAAGTCTGTTGTTCTTTTTGAAAAGCTTGCAGTTTTCCTTGCTCACTCTCATACAAGGGTCCAACAGACTCCTACAGTGGCCTTACAGACAACCATCACTATCCATAGTGTTTTCAAGGCAAAGGGGGAGGGGGATGGAAGCAGGTTGCCAGGCCTTTCTTCTCTATTGCATACACACATACTCACACTTGTGGACAAGTTAGTGTCCCCAGCACACAGAATACATGTATTTAGTAGACATGAGGAAACTAGAACACACTGAGAAAACCCATGCAAAGACAGGAAGAGCATGCAGACTGTGTACACAAGGCACCCCAGTTGAGAAACTGAACCAGAAAACCTCTTGCTGTGAGGCAACAATGCTACCTCTTACATCACTGTGCTGCCCTGTGTTCCCTTTTTTAAAAAAAGTGCTGCATGCAGTATTGTTTCTGACTGCTGACTACACAGTGACTTAGTGGACTTCATTACTATTTATGGAGAAGCTATGAGAGACAAACACTTCAGTACTGGTGTACAGTGATCTCTCGAGTTAAAAGATCAGCTTGTTTACCTGTTTCCTAAGGCTGAGCTTCACCATGCTTTCCTGCTTTCAGTGTTCAGTAACAACACGCTCTGTACATGTGCAGACTGACTAGCTACTACTAATGAGGCAACTCTGATGTTGCTTCTTCACTTCTTAGGACCTTTGATTATTGACTTATTGATCAGTAGTGTACCAACTGGTTAGAATGTACAGACACAGGATTTCACACTTACTGTATCTCATTTCAGTTTTTAGCCCTTCACTCCCTCCCACAGACCCTTCTTAAAACTAGTCTACAAACATACAACTCTGCTCTGACACTATATGTTGCACTAAAAAATTGCTTTTGATGTCTATCAATCATTAACTGGTTTGCGTTCTTTTATAAATATGAGATAGAAGAAGGAACATAATTAACAAGTAATTTAAATCCATGTCCTGCTGTACATAGCGGGCTTTACTAATGCCATTTGACCTTGTTTATCCTGCTTACTGTATGATTGCTTTGAATTTAATGTACTAATGGTGACGTTTATTGTATGAATGCTTAGAATGCACTTTCCGGTTTGATTCTCCTGGGGTATATTTACGCAGTGGAACCCTTTGCTTGAGAGTACCTGGAATGATTTTTAAGTCTTCCACTGTCTTTGCTCTCCTCCTTTTTGTTAACTTAAGGTCCTCCTTCAACTCCTTTCCCCTAGTAGTATACCCTTCTGGTCTCTTTTCTTTAGCTTTGTTTAAACAAGTTTGGTCCTTAGAGTGAGTAGCACACCCCGACCTTACAACTTGAAATCAGCAAACCTTGTGGTCACCACTGATACAGGAAACACAGAAAAATAAATAAACTACATCTCTTTCATGTATAAAATGATCTTACAGTGGAAAACTCTGAGGAACTGAGTTTTGTGCCCGTGCAACAACCCACCACACACACACGCACGCACGCACGCACACACACACACGCACACGCACACACACACACACACACACACACACACACACACACACACACACACCATCCTCTTAAACTATTTTTTTGTTTTGCATCCCCGCAGGAGTGAGCCCACTGGCTCCTCTACCTGTAACCAATTGGCCCATTCTTTCTTCTGTTCCAGGAGCCATGAGTTCCTTGGCAGGCAAGAGCCCTCTGGGCCATTTACTTTTGTTCAGCAGTTCCCCAATGAGTTAATCTGCTTGAGATGAGGGTCTGGTGGTAGGGAGTGGGACACCTTTGCTGGTCATGCAGGGACTGGGAGACCTAACTTCTCCCCAGGCAAAGCACATCCCTCCCCTGTAGCAACTCATCAGACCTCTGCTATAGCTGCTCTCTGAAGGGAAGCATGTCTTCAGACTATGAAATCCCCTCATCTGACGGTGCGACTTGCACAAAGTAGAACATTCTCGATAGGTTCTAGCTCCATGTGGTATAAATCTAGTTCTCCTACTAGGTGTTACCTAGGTGGTGAGCTACAGATGCCTCCATATCCCCTTAATGGGCAAGCCCGCCACAGCTACTCAGTCCCATCTTCCCTTGCCAGCTCCTACAAGTGTGCAAGATGATACCTGAACTTGGGTCACACTTGCAGAGTAGACAGGGCTTTATCACCCTTTGCCAAGGAGTGGCCTGACATCCTCTTTAACTTTGTCAAAGAAAACTTAACTGGAGCTAACTTTATTGACCATCCCCTCCTAAACTTACTTTGCACTGCAGTAAATAGCAACCAAGCTCTTCAGTGGTTTAATAGCTTCCAATCTGACAGACACTTCAAGGTCAAAACTGGCAGTTCCTTATTATACTCTAGTTCACTACACTCAGATGTACCCCAGGCTCAAGTCCATTCACCCCTGCTTTTTTCTCTTTTTATCAACACTCTTCTTGCTAACCTTCAACACTAGATTTCACCTCTCTCACTCTGGGATCAAAAGAGAGACAAATCCCAACTTTCCAACTGTCTTACACAGAAAAACTACTAAACACCAAAAAGACAAAATGTACGGTATTCAGAATAAAACCAAAGCTTGTAAAGGTACACAGCAAGTGGCATACATCTCTCAATAAGCTAACTTTCCTTGACACCAATAAACATGCCTTTTTACATAGAAATGTGGCTATATCAACATCTTAACTTCCAAAGCCATATACAAATAACCAAAGCAAAAATCAACTCATCTATTCTTGGAAACTAAAATTTCCCAATTTTTCTCCCCTGAAGAATGGATGGTCATTGACAAAGGGGGTATTTCTTTCACAACTCAAATATGGGCTACATGTGGTGGCATCAGCCTCTAAAAAGAAACCCTCTCCTACTTACAAACTTCCTCAAGCAACATCTGCATAGTATTACAATCTTCCCAAAGTTTAACAAAACTGTCATGTTTTGAACAGAGCTCACTGGCTGCCCATTTCTCTTGGATAAAACTTTTGTTAGCCACCCTATTCCTCAAACTAAACATTCAACCCTTCCCTTTCTTTGCCAACCATTTCCATATACCATAGACTTCAATCTTAGATCCCTTCTGAACATACCCTTCCTCTAAAAACCCAAATCAAAGCTGAACTGCTCATTCCACAGCTTCTCCATGCAAAGGATGCAATCACCTAACTTTACACTCCTCCCATCTCATCTCCTAGTCACACATTTATAAATGTTTGCTACACTGGCAGACTCTTATCTAACGGGTCTATATCACTTTGTCGAATGACTATTCATCAACCCCACTTAAGTGAAAACTCATTTTTGCGAATGATCGTTTCAGTGAATTTTATCGCAGGGAAATAAAATACAGTTGTGTACACTTACCATAAATGTAGATGTTAGAGTGTACTCACTGTTGCAGTCATCACCTGTGGGAGTATTCCCAAAGCTGAGGACAGGGGTGGAAGGATAAGTGAGAGACCTAGGCACATGGGTAAACATGCCCTGTAGAAAGTAAAGTTGTGCACACTTACCATAAATATAGATGTTCGAGTGTATTCACTGTTGCAGTCATGACACTTGGGTGATCTCCCTACAGGTAGCCCTCAGTCAGCCTGAGTACCAGAGACTTAGTATTTCTGAGTCAGTTGCTATCACTCCAGGACTGACGTCAGGTCGTCAGGGGTATAAAAACAGGCAGCCGACGCCATTACATCAGCTTTTCTTGACCCCAAATAGGGTGCTAAGTTAAGGTGGAGAAAACACCACCAGTAAAAAGTAAATACCAATAGTAATAGCCATAGAGAGGAGAGAGATAGAGAAAACCAGAGGGCTGGAGGGAGGGAAACCAGGACTGTAACAGTGAATACACTCGAACATCTAAGTTTATGGTAAGGGTACACAACTGTACTATGTTCTTTTTGTTTCACTGTTGCAGTCATGTTCTTTTTGTTTCACTGTTGCAGTCATCACACTTGGGTGGATTCCCATAGCTGAGGAAGGGTAGAGGCAGTCAAGAAGAGTTAGGGCTGGCTAGTAGGCCTTGCAAGACTGCTGTAGCAAAACCTGCCCTGGATTTGGAGAAGAGAGGCAGGTGGTAATGCTTGGTGAAGGTGTGTACAGAACTCCAGGTGGCAGCTTCCAGGATGTCCCTGGTAGGGACTCCCCTGAGAAATGCTGTACAGGTAGATGTTGCCCTAGTGGAATGTGTTCTGACACCCTGAGGGGTTGGCTTTCCATGCTGCTTGTAGCAGAAATGGATGCAGTGTGCTATCCATTTGCAAATTGTTTGTTTTGAAATGGCCTTGCCCTCTGTCCCTGTTGCAAAGCTGACTAGTAACTGGTCAGATTTTCTGAAGGGCTTAGTCCTTTCAAGGTAGAATCTGAGCTGTTTGTGCATGTCCAAAGTGTGCAGGATCCTTTCACCTTTACTTTGAGGATTAGGGAAGAAGGTTGGCAAATGGATGACTTGGTTGAGAGCCACACTGGACACCACTTTAGGCATAAAGGAAGGGTTAGCACTGAGGAAAACCCTGTCAGCATGGAAAATAATGAAGGGTTCCACAGCCATCAGTGCTTGTAGCTCAGACACTCTTCTAGCTGAAGTGATGGCTAGAAGCAAGGCTGTTTTCCAAGACAGAAATTTTAACTCTGCTGAAGCAGCAGGTTCAAAGGGGTGAAACGTGGGCTTTTCCAGTACAAAGTTAAGGTCCCAAGCAGGGGTGGGTGCTCTCCTTCGTGGCCTTAAGTTGTTTGCCCCTCTCAGGAAATGTTTGATAAGAGGGTGCAAGAAGAGAGGTGGCTCAGTGTTGTAATGAGCCGAAATGGCTGAGGCATGAATCTTAATGAAAGAGAAGGATAGGCCTCTGTGGAGTAGTTCTGCTAGGTAATCCAGGATTAGAGGTAAGGAGGGCAGTGCTGTGTCCTCTCCTTTAGACTGAATCCAGGAACAATACCTTTTCCACTTATCAGCATAAGATTTCCTTGTACTGGGCCTTCTGGCTTCAAGGATAACGTCCAGCACCTGTTTGGTTAGGGGTGCTGGTGGGGAATTCAAGGAATAAGCCAGGCTGCAAGATTTGGAGTTTGCAATTGTGGATACACAATCTGTCCCTTCTGCTGAGAGAGCAGGGTTGGGGTCTGGTGTAGGTGCCAGGGTGGCACCATTGTCAGACTGTGCAGGAGTGGGTACCAGTGTTAGCATGGCCAGTCCGGGGCAATCAGAATTGTCCTTGGCCTGTCTTGTTTTATCTTGTGTAATACTCTTGTGAGAAGGGGCAGAGGGGGAAAGGCAGAGATTGAGAGCTTTTCCCATTGAACGGATAGGGCGTCAACTTTCCAGGCCCTGCTGTGAGGATTCCTGGTGCAGAATTTGCAGAGCTGGTGCTTGTAGGAGGAGGCAAAGAGATCCATCTCTGGGGTTCCCCATTTCTGAACCAGAAGGTTGAAGGTGCTGGGCTCCAATTTCCACTCGTGTGGATCAAGGAGATTTTGGTTTAAGTAGTCTGCCAGTGAGATTTATTTGCCTGGCACAGGAATTGAGTTTGTAGATGGACTTGGATGTCCAAGGCTGTGTTCCACAGGGCCATGGCTAACCTGCAGAGTGGGTAGGAATGGGTTCCCCCCTGCTTGTTGATGTACCACATAAATGTGGTGTTGTCTGTTTTTATAAGTAGTTGTTCTGGCAAGAGTAGGGATCTGAAAGCTGTCAGGGCATTCTGTACAGCTAGCAACTCTTTTTTGTTGATGTGCAGATGAATCTGACTTGGGCTCCAGTGGCCCTGAATACAATTGCCAGCCATGTGACCCCCCCCCCCCGGCATAGTCTGATGCATCTGTGGTCAGGGTCTGGGCGGCATGGGGTTGAGTAAATGGCAGTCCCTTGTTGTGGTTGCATGCTTCTGCCCACCAAAGGAACTCTGTTATTAGACAGGGTATGCTAGGAATGACTGTTTCCAGGTCCTGAGAATGTTGGCACCAAAGACTTTTAAGTACCACTGAAGTTTCCTCATATACAGTCTTGCATATGGAATTACCAGTAAGCATGAGGCCATGACCCTAGGGCTTGCAGTATTTTTCTTGCAGATAGCTGCGTTCTGGTGGCCATTTGTTTGAAGTAGCCTGTCAGATAGACTTGTTTTTCTGAAGTGAGGAATGCCATCTGGGAAGTTGTGTCCAAGCTTGTTCCCAGGAATACAATCTTTTGAATGGGTATCAGTTGTGACTTATTTTCGTTGATGGTGTACCCCAAGGAAGTGAGAAGGTTTTTTACAAATGCCAGGTGCTGCAGCAGCAATTCCTGACTGTCCGCCTGAATCAGGCAGTCATCCAAGTATGGGTAAATTTAGATATTTCTCTGCCTGCAGTATGCAATGGCTGGAGCCAGGCATTTTGTGAATACCCTGGGCGCAGTAGATAAGCCAAAGGGAAGTGCAGAGAACTGATAATGCATAGATCTGCCCTAAAATGTAGACACTTCCTGCATGACTCCCTTATGGGGATGTGTAAATTGGCTTCTTTTAAGACTAGGGAGACTAACCAGGCATCCTTGGCTAGCATAGGAAGAAGCTGTTGCAGGGTAAGCATTTTGGATTTTGGTACCACCAGGAAGATGTTGAGAATTGAAAGATCCAAGATTGGATGCCAAGAGCCCTCCTTCCTAGGTACCAGGAAGAGTCTGGAGTGGAATCCTTGACCCCTCTGTTCTACTGGAACAGGCTGAATAGTTCTGATATTGAGCAGGGAAAGTAGTTGGTTTTGAGCCTCTGCCCACTGGTTTGGAGGAAGGTCTGGAAGCCCGCTTGGGGTTGGCAGTAAATGGAAGTAAAATTTGTACCCCTGGGATACTATGTTGAGGACCCATCTGTCCTGGGTGATGGACATCCAGTTTTTTGCATGAAGGGCACGTTTTCCTCCTAGGAGCACAAGCAATTGGACAGGGAGGGGAAGTGGAGTGAAGTCATTGTGAGCTTTTTCTGTAAGGCGGTGGCTTACCACTCCCTGCTTTAGGGGTGGGGGGACTCCATTGCTTAGATCTCTGCATACCCTGAGACTGTAGTCTGGGTGGTCTGTTTCCCCTGGGTCTTGTTTGAGAAGGCTTGGAGGGCGCTGAAAAGGACCAGTGTTTTGAAGGGCAATGCCTACTGAATATAGGGGGTTGCACTTGTAAGAATTCTTTAACAGTCTGCATAGCTTTAGCTTTTTCTTCCATCTTTTTAAGAACCTCTTCTGCTTTAGTGCCAAACAAACAGTCCTTATTCAAAGGAGCATCTAGTAATTTAGATCTGACATGGGCAGGCTAGGTCTAGTCCTTCAGCCTAGCATGTCTTCTCAGTACTGACTGCTGCCCTGCAAGATGCTTCTAGGGCATCAAAGCCACACTGCAAAGTATGCTTACTGACTTGGTTTGCAGAGTGCAAAAGCTCCTGCAATTCTTTATTTTCTGCACAGTCTGGAAAAGTTACCACTTTTTGTTTAATGAATTCCATAATATGTTGTTGGTACTTCAGCATGTGAAACTGGCAATTCAATGCCCTAATTGAAAGAGTTGCAGAGGTATATACCTTCTTACTCCATCTGTCCAAAGCTCTGGAATCCCTGTCCGAAGGGGTGGGATTCTGGGCTGTAGTAGCCTTGATACCTTTAGGCCCCTGGAAAATGATCTCTGGGTCAGCAGTAGGATTCTTGAAAATAAACTTGTGAGTATCAGGTACTCTGTAGTACCTGTATGGTTTCCTAGGGGCAGGAGGTAAAGTGACTGGAGTAAGACTGGATTCCATAAAAACATCATCCACAACATCCAGGACAGGGGGTATAGCTAAAGGCCTGTGCTGAGGCAACTCTAAAAATTCGCCGAGTCTCTTTTTGGACTGAGGAAAGTCTTGGCATTCCCAGTGGAAATGCTCTCTTAAAGTATGCAAGGTTTCACCAAAAGAAAAATCCTCTGGAGGGAGGCAGAAGGAATGGATTCCTCTGCATCTGAATCCTCATAGGCTGATAAGGGCAGGTCTTCATAATCAGAAAAGTACAGTTTTGTACCTACCATAAATGTAGATGTCCGATAGACATGCAACTGCAGTCATAACATGTGGGTTGTCCTGCCTCAGGCAGCCCTCGGTCGGCCGGATTCCAAAGTCTGGGTCTGACGTCGGCTGATGTCGCATTTCTCTCCGACGTCAGAGCGGCTGGAGTACATAAGCATCAGCTGACGCCATTTTCTTCAGTGTTTCTTGCCCCAGATGCCAGGTGCCCTCCAAGGAAGGCTGTAATCAAATTGGAAGACAAAAACAGGATTCCAGACAAATAAATGAGCAATAAAACAAATATACCATAACAGATATCCCCAGCTAAGAGTAACAGGGATAGGAGTGGACCCTAGGCATAGAGGGGTATGGAGGGAGGGAAAATCCGACTGCAGTTGCATGTCTATCGGACATCTACATTTATGGTAGGTACAAAACTGCACTATGTCCTTCAAGAATGCAACTGCAGTCATAACATGTGGGTAGAATACCATAGCTTAGCTGGGGGAGGAGGAATGCTCTAGGAAAAAGATGGTGTGGCAATCAAACCCTGCAGGACTGCCGAAGCAAAGCCTGCTCTGGATCTGGAGTATAGAGGGAGATTGTAGTGTTTGAAGAATGTATGCACGGAGCTCCATGTAGCAGCTTCTAGAATGTCCTTAGTAGGCACCCCTCTTAAGAATGCTGTAGAGGTGACTGTAGCTCTGGTGGAATGTGGTCTGACATTGGCTGGAACAGTCTTTCCATGAAAGGAATAACAGAATCTGATGCAATGTCCAATCCATTTTGAAATAGTCTGTTTTGAAATTGCTTTTCCTTGGACTGCAGGGGCGTAAGCTACAAAAAGTTGTTCAGACTTCCTACTGGCCTTGGTTCTGTCCAGGTAGTATCGAAGTTGTCTGTGAATGTCCAAGGTATGCAACCGTCTTTCCCCCTTATTCTCAGGATTGGGGAAGAAAGCAGGCAGATGAATGGCTTGATTTAAAGAAACCCTAGATACCACCTTTGGCATAAAAGTAGGGTTGGTCCTTAATGAAACCCTGTCTCTGTGAAAAAATTGAAGTAATGAGTTAACTTCTCTTGCTTGTCTTCTGTCAGGTAAGCCATTTGAGAGGCTGTGTCTAGTTTGGCTCCTAAGAAGATTATTTGCTGGGATGGCTGCAGTCTTGACTTTTGGAAGTTGACTGTGTATCCCAGAGCTTGAAGTAATCGTATGACATAGTCCAAGTTTTTTGTCAACATCAATTTGTCGTCCGCTTGTATGAGGCAGTCGTCCAGGTACGGGTAAATTTGTATCCCCTGGAGCCTGCAATGAGCAATTACTGAAGCCAGGCATTTTGTGAATACTCTGGGTGCAGTAGATAAGCCAAATGGCAATGCTGAGAATTGATAATGCTCTGGCCCTGCAAGAAATCTGAGGTATCTTCTGCAGCTGTGTCTGATAGGGACATGCAGGCATGCCTCCTTGAGGTCCAGAGTAATCAGCCAAGACCCCTTGCCCAGCATGGGAAGGAGTTGCTGTAGAGTCAGCATTTTGAACTTTGGTACTATGAGAAAGGTGTTTAATGCGGACAAGTCCAGTATTGGTCTCCATTGAGATTCTTTTCTTGGAACAAGGAACAGTCTTGAGTAAAACCCTGGTCTTGTTCTTGTTGTGGAACTCTTTCTATTGCTTTCATCCGAGTCAGCAGAGTGATTTGCTTGATAGCCTCTGCCCTCTGGTTTTGTGGTAGGTTTGGCATGCCTTGTTTTCTTGGTAAGGTATGAAAATGGAACCTGTACCCTCGGTCTATAATGTCCAAAATCCATTTGTCCTTTGTCAGTCTGTGCCAATTTTCTGCAAACAGAGATAATTTCCCAAGGGAGCTTCTATTTGTTCCCTGGTAGGCGGAAGTAGAGGAAAGTCATTGAGATTGTGGCTGTGGGGCAGGTGAAACCCCTGCGTCACTTCTTTGGTTTCCTGGCTGCCTTTGTCGTCCCCTGTAAGGGCCTCTGTATTGGCCTCTTCCTCGGCCACGTCTGTTTTTACCCCTTTGAAACTTTTCTGGATTAGGAAAGGACCAGTTTTTTGAAGGCCAATTCCTACTGAATCTGGGGGGTTGAACCTGGAGGAAATCTTTCACCGTCTGAACTGATTTTGCTTTTTCTTCGATGGTCTTTAACACATCCTTAGCATTAGCACCAAAAAGCTTGTTCTTTTCCAAAGGTGCATCCAGAAGTTTTGCCTTTACATGATCTGGTAGAGGTTGATCTTTTAACTACGCATGTCTACGAATGACTGCCCCTGTCATAGCTGCCCTACATGAAGCTTCCAGTGCATCATATCCACACTGCAGGAAGTGATTGCTTACTTGCTGAGTGTTATGTACAGCTTCCTGCAAAGCCTTCCTGTCTAAAGGATCAGGAGTGGCTAATGTTTTTTGTAAATCTTCTAACAGGAAATCCTGATATTGTAACATATGAAAAAGGCAATTCAAAGCTCTCATAGATAAGGTAGTGGATGTGTAAACCTTTTTGCCCCATCTCTCTAATGACCTAGCTTCCCTGTTGGAGGGCAATGGATTTTTAGAGGTGGAAGCTGAAACTCCTTTAGGTCCCTGTGAAATAGTTTCCAAATCAGCAGTATGGGCCCTGAATAAATGGGAATGAGTTTCTGGGACCCTGTAATACCTGTCTGGCTTGGCTGGAGCAGGAGGAAGAGAATCAGGGGTAGCACTAGAGTCAGAATATAAATCATCCAAAACATCAAGTACAGGAGGAATAGCTAAGGGCCTGTGCTGGGGCTTCTTAAGGAAAGTCCTAAGGCGTTTTCTGGAATCAGAATATTCCTGCCCTTGCCACTTGAAATGTTCCCTCATGGTATGCAGAACTTCCCCAAAAGAAATATCTTCAGGAGGGGAGGCCGAGGGGATGGAATCTTCTGCATCCGAGTCCTCATAGGTCTGGAAGAGCTCTTCCTGGCTATCAGAGTGGACAGAGCCCTCAGAATCTTCATCTGAAGGAAAAGGGTCAGAGGGTTCAACCCGGGGCCTTTTATCAGAAGGAGGCTGGGATCCTCTCTCAGGATGGGCCTGTGAACCTCTAATCATAGAAATTAAGTCAGCAGCCATGGACATAATTTGTGTCTCTGGAGTAGGCTGAGGTAAGGTTTTAGAAGTAAGATGCTTTGTTTTGCTGGCTGCCTTAGCCCTAGTGCAGGCCTTAATAGACATGGCCATAGGAGGCCTGGCAGCTCCACGTGCAGGAGTGACCTTGTCTACAGCAATGGTCTTGGGCATTTCCTCGGTTTCGGTATCCGGAGGAAAATCGATAACTGGCGACGGAGTGATGTCCGGAATCGGAGTCGTCGGTAATGCGGTGTCTTCGGTTCGGAGCGGTGGAGAAACCGTCTCAGAGGGAACCGGAGCACTCGCGCTAGGTTTTGGCGTGGAGTCGGTGGTAGACGCGGGCCGAGGATGTCGGTCCCGGTCTTTTCGCTTCTTGGGAGTTTGCGATGTCGGAAGTTCCGATGGCATGGTGTAAGCAAATTTATCGCTGAAAAAATCTTCAGCGAACTCCGCCCGGCACCTGAGAGTGCGCTTGTTGAAGCGAGCACAGGCTACACAGGCCGAGACGTCGTGGTCTGGGCCAAGGCAAGGAAGACAGTAAGAGTGGAAATCCTTATGAGGTATTTGTTTACCACAAGAAAGACAACTGTTAACTTTTTCAGTAATTTCTGACATCGGCTGAGGCAAGAAAAGGTCCCCAATGGGGTACTTAGCTTTTTTGATGACTTCGGTATCGAAGAATACAGGAGCTGACCGACCGGCACTTGCGAACTGCTTCTGCTTCGGGCACCGCGCGGCAAGAAAGACTGAAGAAAATGGCGTCGGCTGATGCTTATGTACTCCAGCCGCTCTGACGTCAGAGAGAAATGCGACATCAGCCGACGTCGGACCCAGACTTTGGAATCCGCCCGACCGAGGGCTGCCTGAGGCAGGACAACCCACATGTTATGACTGCAGTTGCATTCTTGAAGGACATCATCAGAGTCATCGGATTCCTGGTCTGTAGAATCTGAAGGGGACTGAATTCTTTGTCTCTTAGCAGGGAAAGGCTGACTTCCCCTGATCAGTGTAATAAGGTCTTCAGCCATTCTAAGCATTTGTTTCTGTGGCATGGGAGCCTGACTATGTGCTTTGGTCGACAGTTTTCTAGGCGTAGTGCATACTCTGGGCCTAAGGAACTTGGTAGTTTTGGTTAGAAATGAAGTCGTCGGTTTGATTCAAACATTGGTAGAGCAAATAACTGCCTCAGAAGCTGGTGCTTGCACAGCGGCTAGGGGCCCATCCAAGGTAGAGAGATCAGCAGGTTCCACAGTCGAAGAAGCATCTTGCGGCATACTGGACTCCGAATGTGACTCAGCAGAGGCCTACAAATCCACTGAAGCATGCATCAGGGGTTGCAAAGGCAACTCACTGAGTACCAACAGATGGGCGACTAGCTTAACAGAAGCATCTTCGGCAGTTTTGGACCTATGCGGTCTGTCTGTGCTTTTATCCTTACGTTTTTTCACAAAATCGGTAGTCGGATGGCTTACCGAAGCCATTTCAGAATACAAAGATCAAGAGCGAAAGAATTTAGCGACAAAGAGAGCCTGACGATGAATGGTTCGGGCGTTAAACAAGGCACAAAACCGACAGCGAGGGACGTTGTGGTCTGGGCCTAAACAGGTGATGCAGTAAGAATGAAAATCTCTGTGAGGCATTTCCTTTCCATAGGCAAGGCAATTGTTAACTTTTTCTGACATCGGTTAGAGCAAGAAAAAAGGATCCCCAACGGGGTACTTGGCTTTAGAAAACTTCAGGATTATTCAATTCAAAAATGAAAATTCAGGTAGAGGCCGACCTGCACTTGCGAACTGCTTCTGCTTCAGGCTCCTCGGCAAGAAAGACTGATGTAACTGCGTCGGCTGCCTGTTTTTATATCCCTGATGACCTGATGTCAGTCCTGGAGCGACAGCTACCAACGCAGAAATACTAAGTCTCTGGTATTCGGGCCGACTGAGGGCTACCTGCAGGCAGATAACCCAAGTCTGATGACTGCAACAGTGAAACACGAAGAACATCTGCAGAGGCGAACCCTGCCCTAGCCTTAGAGAAAAGAGGTAGGTGGTAATGCTTTGTAAAGGTATGGACAGAGGTCCAGGTGGCAGCTTCCAAGATGTCCCTGGTGGGAACTCCTCTGAAGAATGCTGTGGAAGTGGAGGCTGTCCTAGTGGAATGGCCACGAATAGACTTAAGGGGTGGTTTCCCATGTAATCTGTAGCAGAAATGGATACAGTGTGAAATCTATTTGGAAATGGTTTGCTTGGAAGTGGCCTTCCCCTGTGCCCCTGGGGCAAAGCTGACAAGAAGTTGGTCTGTTTTCCTGAAGGATTTAATTAGGTCCAGGTAGTATCCGAGCTGTCTGCGCACGTCTAGTGAGTGGAGAATTCTTTCCCCCTTGTTTTGAGGGTTAGGGAAGAAGGTGAGTAGATGTATGGCCTGGATGAGAGTCAAATTAGATACCACCTTGGGCATAAAAAGGGGTTGGTCCTCAGGGAGACCCTGTCTGCATGGAAAATGATGAAGGGCTCAATGACCATCAGTGCCGGAAGTTCTGAAACCCTTCTGGCTGAGGTGATAGCTAGTAGGAAAGCAGTCTTCCAGGAAAGGTATTCCAGTTCTACTGAAGCAGCAGGTTCGAAGGGTGGTAAGATTAGTTTTTCCAAAACATAACTCAGGTCCCAGGCTGGTGTGGGTGACCTTCTGGGAGATCTGATATTAGAAGCCCCTCTGAGGAATTGTTTATTTAAAGGATGTGAGAACAGGGGCTGGTCTGTACTGAAATGAGCTGAAATGGCTGAGGCATGGATTTTAATAGAAGAGAAGACAAGGAAAGGGCATTATTGAGTAATTCCGCTAGGTAGTCCAGGATAAGAGGGACGGACGGTTGTGAGGAAATGCCCCCTCTAGACTGGCTCCAGGAGCAGAATCCTTTCCATTTCCTTGTGTAAGATTTTCTGGTGCTGGGCCTTCTGGCCTCTGTGACAATGTCTAGGATCTGTTTGCTTAACTGGGGCCCCTTGTTTGCTTGTAGAGTATTAGCCATGCTGACAGTTTGAGGGTCTGCAAGTCTGGGTGCAGCACCCCCCCCCACCTGAGTCAAGAGGTCTGAGATCAGGGGAAGCTGCCTGGGAGGCTGTGATGTGAGGCTGCGCAGTAAGGGGTATCAATGCTGTTTGGGCCAATCTGGAGCAATGAGGATGGCATTTGGTCTCTCCTCCCTTATCTTGATTAGTACACCTTGGAAATAAGAGGCACAGGAGAGAATGCTTACACGAAGAGGGAGTTCCAGGGGAAGGTCAAGGCATCCATCTTCCATGCTAGGTGGTGATACTCCCTGGTACAGAAGTTCTTTAACTGGTGGTTGAGGTGCGAAGCAGAGAGATCCACTTCTGGAGTTCCCCACTCCTGAGTGACATGCAAAAAGATTTTTCTGTGGAGCTGCCATTCATGTGGGTCCAGTAAGTTTCTGTGCAAGTGGTTTTCCAGGGTGGTGTTGATCCCTGGTAGCTGTTGGGCTATTAGGTATAGTCCCATGGAAGAGGCTGTCAGCCAGAGGTTCATGGCTAGCCTGCACAGAGGGTAAGACTGGGTACCTCCCTGTTTGCTGATGTATCACATTACTGTGGTGTTGTACGTTTTGACAAGGAGAACCCCTGGCCTGAGATGGGGTTTGAAGGATGTTAGAGTCGATCGTACTGCTATCATTTCCTTCTGGTTGATGTGTAAGGGAAGATGTTGGGCATCCCAAAGACCTTGGGTGCACCTGCCTGCTAGGTGAGCACCCCAAGCAATGTCTGAGGCATCGGTGGTGATGGTCTGCCCAGTAGGGCAAAGGATGAAGGGAAGACCCTTGTTCTTGGCACAGGCCCCTGCCCACCAGAGAAACTTAGGCCTTATACAGGGAATCAGATGGAGAGAGGTCTCTAGAGGCTGAGAGTGCTGACACCAAAGGTTCTTTAGATACCAGTGAAGTTTTCTCATGTGAAGCCTGGCTAGAGGAATTAGAAGGATGCAAGATGCCATGTACTCCAAGGCTTGCAGGAACTTCCTCACAGTGAGATGACTTCTGGAAGCCAGCTGGGAAAAGTAGAGAGGCAGGAAGCTCTGCTTTTCTAGGGATAGGAAGGCCATTGGGATGCTGTATCCAGCAGTGCTCCCAAGAAAATGATCCTCCTTGAGGTTGTTTGCTTTGATTTCTTCTTGTTGATGGTGAACCCTAAAGAAGTTAGGAGGGTTTTGACAAAGAGGAGGTCCTGGAGCAGCTTTTCGTTGCACTCTGCCTGAATGAGGCAGCCGTCCAGAAAAGGGTAAATCTGTATGTTTCTATCTCTGCAAAATGCTACAGCTGGGGCTAAGCATTTGGTGATTACCTTGGGAGCAGAAGATAAGCCAAAGGGTAGCACTGAGAACTGCTTGTGTTGTGAGCTTGCTCTGAAGTGCAGGAATTTCCTGTAGGATTCCCTTATGGGGATGTGACGGTAGGCATCTTTTAGGTCTACAGTCACTAACCAGGCATTTTACGCCAGCATAGGCAGCAGCTGCTGTAAAGTTAGCATTTTGAATTTGGGGACCACCAGGGAGGTGTTCAGAATGGATAGATCCAGGATGGGGCGCCAAGTATCCTCTTTTCTGAGAACAAGGAATAGTCTGGAATAAAAGCCTTTCCCTGTTTGTAATGCGGGAACAAGTTCTACTGCCCCTTGGGATATGAGAGTTTGGACTTGTTACAAAGCCTCCTCCCACTGATTTGGAGGCAAGTCTGGGTATCCTCTTAGAATTGGGAGTTCATTGAAAGAGAATTTGTATCCCAGAAAAATTATCTTTAAGACGCATTGGTCCTTTGTTACAGAAAGCCAATTTTCTTTGCAGAGGGAGAGCCTTCCTCCTAGCTTTTGTCGGTTGAAAGGAGGGCAGAGGGGGAAGAGGGAGTCATTGAGAGTTTTTCCCATAGAAGGATGGCTTAAAACTCCCTGCCTTTGGGGCAGAAGTGGTCCACTGTTTGGTTCTCTGCTGTCCCTGGGATAGGGGCCTGGGTGGTCTGTCCCTGCAGGGCTTACCTTGCCACTGTCTGCTAGGTGCAGGAAAGGACCAGTGCTTAGACAAAAAATTCCTGCTGAACCTAGGAGGTTGAACCTGAAAGAAATCTTTTACTGTTTGCATAGATTCCATCTTTTTAAGCACCTCTTCTGCTTTTACTCCAAATAAGCGGTCCTTATCCAAGGGTGCATCAATTCATTTAGACTTGACATGATCAGGGAGAGGCTGTTCCTTCAACTGTGCATGTCTCCTAATGACAGATCCTGACACTGCTGCCCTGCTTGAGGCTTCTAGGGCATCATATCCACAGTGTAATGAGTGTTTGGACACTTGACAAGTAGAGTGCAGAAAATCTGCTAACTCTTTCGAACTGGCACAGTCAGAAATGGTAGAAATCTTTTGCTTTAATAGTTCCAAGGTGTGCTGTTGATATTTTTACATATGGAACTGACAGTTCAGTGCTCTGATAGCTAGGGTTGCAGAGGTGTATACCTTTTTTACCCCATCTGTCCACAGCTCTGGAATCCTTGTCAGAAGGAATAGGATTTCTTTGCAGAACTAGCCTTAGCTCCTTTAGGTCCCTGTGCAATTACCTCCAGGTCTGCAGCAGGATTTCTGTACAGGTATTTGTGAAAATCCAGTACTCTGTAATAGGTTCATAGGTGTGTACTAGGCTAATGGCCCTGGAGCCTTTACAAGCCTAGTCCAGAGGATTACCCTGGCATCATGCCACCCAACCTTAGTTCCTAGTGCTTCTGTCGAGTAGAGCCACTGGAGTGATCCCCAATGTGAATTTTCTATTTCCCATCCACTCATCAAAGCTTCTCTTGAAGAGGGCCAGTGAGGTGTTCTGCTTGACATGTATGGGAAGTCTATTCCATAGCATGGGCAGTCTCTGGGCTATGAACCTGTCCCTCCAGCATGTTCTGTTGATTGTGGTAACGAGGTTGAGGTCTCTGGAGTGTGTGGTACGGAGGGACTGAGATTTCTTTAGATGTAGCATAATTTCTTTAGATGTAGCATTTCTAACAGAGCTGGGTCAGACATGGCTTTTGTAAGTTGAGCAGAGATTGCCTCTAAGTGGGCGATATGAGATACAGAATAGTTGGAGTTTTTTCAGTCCGTCCATATAGGACAAGTGTTTAAGGCCTAGGATCCTCTTTGTGAGGTACTTTTGTGTCCTCTCCAGTTGTTGCAGGTGTTTTTAGTGAGGTATATGCCAAATAAGGCATTGTACTCGATGATTGGCCTAATGAGGGAAGAGTAGAGGGAGACAATGACCTCTTTCTTCCTGGATGCAAAACCCTTAGTAATGAGATGAGGACTTTCGGACCACAGTGGCAACGTGGTGGTCAAAAGAGAGGTTACTGTCAACTTGTGTTCCCAGATCTCTTATAACACCTTCTGTGCTCAGTGGACTACCATCAATGTGGTATTTCAAGGGAACCAGTTTTTTCCCAAAGGGGATGAAGACACATTTTTTGGCACTGAGCTAAGGCCATGGTTCTGACACCAGTCATTGGTCTCATTGAGGCTTTTCTGCAGGATGTCAACATTACTTGGGGAGTTAATAATAGCTCCCAACTTGCAATCATCTGCTAACGTTGTCAGCCAGAGTCCCTTCGTGTTGGCCTGGACTTCAGAGAAGTAGATACCAAACAGGAGAGGACCCAGGACCGAACCCTGTGGGACTCCACTCGTGACTGGTCGGCAGTCTGACTTGGAGTCAGCTACTTTCACATTGTGGGTTCTATCTGTGAGCCAGTTTGCAACCCACCTAGTGATACAGGGGTTGATACCTAGCTTAGAAAGTTTTTCTATGATTCCCGAGTGGGGAATGGTAAAGGCCTTTGCCAGATCAAGGTAGGCTGTATGAACCACCTTACCTTCATCCACAGCGCTGATGACTGACTCAAAGAAGTCGACCAAGTTGAGCAGGCATGATCTACCCTTCACAAAACCAAACCGTGTAGGATCCAGTGTTTGGAGATTCCCTATATCCTTGTTTATTAGGTCCATAATGATGAGTTCCATTGCTTTGCATATCAGACTCGTCAGGCTAATGGGGTGATAGTTCCCGGGGTCTGTAGTCGCTCCTCCTTTGTGGAGAAAGATGACTGTAGCAGTGCGCCATTCAGTAGGGACAATGACTGAGGTGAGGCTGTGATTGAACAGGGCACACAGGTGAGGTGCCAGTTCATTCTGTAGTTCATAGTGAACACAGACAGGGATACTGTCAGGTCCCATACAAGCTGTATTCTTGGCCTTGGACAGTGTTGTTTTAACCTGTGCAGCAGTAATACTGGGTGCCTGGCAATCTACTGGTATTGTGATTGGTCCTTTGGGGGTAGAGAGGGGTAAAGTTAGCACTGAATCTGTCTGCCAGTATATCTGCAATATCTGTTGGCTCAATATAAGAGGTACCATTGTGCAGTAGCTCAGAGCAAATCTGGGTATTGCCATGGAGATTCTTTACATAACTATAGAAGACATTGTGGTTGTCTTTACTATCTGCTGCAATTCTGTTTTCATAGCTAGCTTTAGAGGATTTGATGAGGGATCTCAACCTTTTGTTGAGGCTTCCAATCTTGGGACTTCACCTTATTCCGCATGAGTTTCCTCATTCTGTTGTAAAGTTTGTTTATGGCAGGGGACCATCAGATTGGCTTCCTTTTTTTTTTTTGAGGAGAGCATCTTAGTTCTACTGGGTATGGCGACATCCATGCATTTGTGTACGTGTTCGTACAGTGCACTGGTGTATGATTTGGCAGTCATGCAACTATTCTCCATTTGCATGGGTGCCGTGAAGTTAGCCACCTCTGTTTTTAGGAGCCCAAAGTTAGCTTTGGAGAAGTTTTTCATGGTGGTTACATTTGTTGGGGGGTGGGAGGGATGTGGCTTTACAAGGTGATTAGCTTCTGATCGGATCTATCCAGGGAGGAGTTGACTATTGGTGAAGAGCAACAGTTGCCCATGTTAGTAATGACCAGGTCAAGGATGTTGCTGCCTCTAGTGGGGGTAAGAACGAGCTGGTCCAGGCCATTGGAATTAATGAATCCCAGAAAGCGTTGAGCAAGTGTATTGGTACATGAGTAGTTTTCCCAGTTAATGGAGGGGTAGTTGAAATCGCCCAGTATCAGAGTGTTAGGTTGGACCCTAATATTCTCCAGGGTGCTTAGGAATGTGCAGTGTGAATCATGGGACATGGTTGGGGACCTATAGCAGGCTACGACCTGAATCACTGTCTTACCCAATGTTAGCTGCACCTGAAGTATCTCAGATGTGTTATGTTGGGCTACCATCTGGAAGTGTATGCACCCTTTATGAATATGGAAATAACACCGCCTTTGGAGCTTCGGTCCAAGTTCTGGGGCTGAAAGGTGTGGAATGAGTTGTAGCCTGGTAGTGCAGGGGTGTGTTCTGCTGCCTTGAACCAGGTCTCTGTTACAGCACAAATGTCTATGTTCTCCATTTTAAGGAGTACTTTGAGCGAGTGCATTTTGAGATTTAGACTTCTAGCACGGAGCAGCATGACCCTCAAATTGCATTTGTTTGTAGCTGTTACGATGGTAATTTGGTTTTTGGAACACCACCCAAAATAGGCACTATAGCGCTGGCAAGAGCCTTGGCCAGTATCCGGAATCCCAGGGGTGACAGATGCAGGCCATCCCTGGCAAAGCATTGAAGTCTGTCAATCATGTCATCCCAGGTGGACAGATACTGGATCCCCTTAGAATGACACCAGAAACGTAGCCAATTGTTGAAATCAATCATTTTCTGCTTGTACTGTGGTATTCTGGTGATGGTAGGATGCTGCTCAGGGCTAGGGTCATACTCGCCTGGTCTACATAATCCGAGAGCTCCTCCATGTCAGGTTTACTGGGAGCAAGTGGAAGGGCATCAGGGGCTAAGCTGGATTCATGGAAAACATCATCCACCACTTCTAAGATAGGGGGATGGCCAGGGATCTGTGTTGGGGCAGGTCTAGGAACTCTATTAGTCTTTTCTTAGACTAAGGGAAGTCCTGAGATTCCCAGTGTACATATTCCCCGAGTGTGTGAAGGGTTTTCCCAAGAAAGGACTTCTGGTTGGGAGGCAGAAGGAATGGATTCCTCTGCATCTGAATCCTCATAAACAGTAAGAAGTTGATGCTCCTCTTCAAAATCTGAATAATCAGATTTCTCTGAATCCTGCTCTGTTATTAGTTCAGGAAAAGGGTGTATTTTCCTTTTAGAAGTTGTGGCCTGACTACCCCTGATAAGGGAGATAAGATCCTCTGCCATCTTAACCATTTGGGCTTGGGGTGGTGGAGCAGGAGTAAGATGGTGGCTAGAGGTAGATTTTCTAGGAGTGGCCTGACTTCTAGCCCTAAGAGCATCCATCAATCTGAGAGAAATGGTAGTCAAAATAGAAGACATTGTTTTTTTGTCTAGAATCAGAAGTGCGAAAAGCCTTCTCGGAAGCCGGTGCCTGCATCATGGCTCCGGACCCAACCGAGGCAGAGACAACCAAAGGTTTGGAAGAAGAAGATTTCTGTGGCATACCGGACTCCGAAAAGGTCTCGGTAGAGGCCTCCATAGATATTGTATCGGGCATCAGGGGCTGCGAAGTCGCCTCACTGAATTCTGGAGAACTGACAACCTGCTTAGCAGTAGCATCGTCAGAAGGCTTAGCCTTGTGTGGCCTGTGTCTATCTTTATCTCTACATTTTTTGGAATGTCTATGATTTGTTGGCTGACGGACTCCATTTCGGAATGCGAAGAAGAAAATACCTGTCTACAATAAGAGCTCTATGACAAATGGTTCTCACGTTAGAGGGCACAGAATCGGCAACGGGGGACGTCATGGTCTGGGCCTAAACAAGTGATGCAGTATGAATGGAAGTCTTGGTGTGGGATCTGCTTTCCACAGGCGAGACAATTGTTAAATTTTTCAGACATTGGTTAGTGCAAGAAAAAAGGATGCCCAATGGGGGGTACTTAGCTTTAGACGTCTTCAGCTGTAATTCAAACTCTGGTAGCAACCAACCGGCACACTTGCCAATTGCTTCTGCTACGGGCTCCACGGCAAGAAAAACTGATGTAATGGCGTCGGCTGCCTTGCTTTATAGCACTGATGACTGACATCAGTCAACAAGCGACAGCAGCCGATGCTGCAGAAAAACATCGGCTCCGGTATTCGGGCCAGCCGAGGGCTACCACAGCAAGGATAACCCGTAGGTGACTGCAACAGTGAAACATGAAGAACATCTAGTAGGCCAGCTACCGACCATAACAAACACTACACAATTTAAAACTCGGCAAAATGGGGGGCTTCACCCTCCAAAAAAAACCCTAACTAGATATACAAACTCCGAGATTGCACTACAGTGGGGAAACGGGCACATTCCTGATGATGGCCAACTACTTCCTTTCCCTGCAAAAAAATTTGCTGAAATGATAGTGCACTAAAATGAGTTTTCATCACATTCCAAGATGGTGGTCGGCTAGTTAGCACCCTAACCACGAGCTCCTACCGTTAATTTTTATTTTATGTAGCCTTAACTGTTTCTTATTGGTAGTAATTATTAATCGCTGATATAAGAGGCTAATATAATATACCTGAAGTCGTTTGGTGGTCTGTTCTCTGGTAAAAATCGTATTTTTTACCTTTAACCAGTTTCTGGGATAAGGAGTACGAATATTCGAGAGGCCTGTGTGAAAATTTGGTGCCTGACAGGATTCGCGCTTCTAGCAGTTGGCGCTCCTTACTTCTGTTCTGTACATCGGTATTCAGCTATGACAGAAAGTGCGGAGAATATGGATGCTCAGAGTACCAAGGCAAAAATCTCCTCAATTCTTTCCCCTGAGAAAGATAACACTTGTAAAAGGTTGAGAACTTCAAAAACAGTTGTGGAGAGTAGTTCTTCAAATAATAAAACAAATGCGAAGACAAAAACTGAACCGAATCTTCACATCGACGATCTGAAATCAGCGCTTCAACCAATTCATGATGCTATCCAGGTTATATCTGACCAAATGTCTGGTCTTACTAAATCTATTAACCAGTTAGTACAAAGAATGGACATGCTAGAGCAAAAAACACAAAATAATGACTTTAAAATTAGTCAAGTGTCTGATGCAACAAAAAATAATTCTGTGCTTATTGAGGAATTACAAACTAAATTAACAGATCTTGAAGCGAGAAGCCGTCGTAATAATATTATTATTAGGGGGCTACCTGAAACATATGATAACCAAAACCTTATTTTAATTTGTGGTCAGATTTTCAGTGCACTTTTGGGTCCGAGTTTTACAGCTGATAAAATAATAATTGAGAGGGCTCATAGAGCCATTAGATGTAGACAGGATTCGCAAATCCCTCGCATCATCTATACCAAACTATTGAACTTTCAGGATGTTCAAAATATTCTACTGTCAGCAAGAAAGCAAAAAATATTGGTATGGAACAGTCATAAAATTACTTTTACTCAAGACTTGCCACACCAAATAAAATTGAATAGGCAGAGGTTAGCTCCCTTTTGTGCTGATTTAATTAAAAGAAATATAAGGTTTCAGATGAGATACCCGAGTGTCCTTTTATTTACATATAAAGAGACTAAATATTCAGCGAGTACACCGTCTGAAGCTAAACATGCTTTTATTAAAGCATTCAATTCTTATCCAGTGTTATAAAAAGGTATTTGGTTAACTTTTAGTTTGCCTTACAATTGCGCTGTGGAGAAATGCTGTTCGTTTACAAGTGCTGATATATGCAAGTGTTTTATGCGAGTAATCATTTGTTCAGCATGAGTGGTTGTTCAAGGACTATTTATCTAGGCTGTTAAGATTTATCTTTTGGCGAATATACAAACAAAGTAAGTAAGCCTTGCTGTTGGTTTAGCACTGGTTTTGGTGTGGCATGATTTCTTTGTTAACTTGAACTATAAAGTGAGAAAACTCGAATAGGCGTTGGATGACTGTATGATTTTTCAGAAGCCAGTAAACAACATGGTGTTCCGGAATTGGTGACTGTAAATGGTGTCATGATTAGTTCTGGAGATTATTTTCCTGATACACTTCCTCCGTGTGGAGTTGCATGTGAATTCTGGCTCTCATTTAACTGTAAAAGGCGGAACTACTACTTATGATTCTGTCGCTGAGATGCTGATATGCTTTGCTTCATGCGGTTCTCACTGCATGTAGTTTCCTACAGTGACAGTTCATTGTTCTGGACTTCATTCTCTAGTTATTTAAGAAATGGTGGATACAATTTCTACGTGTGGAGTTGCGTGAGAATTCTGGCTCTAATTTAACTGAAAAAGGTGGATCTTCTGCTTATGATTCTGTCGCTGAGATGCTGATATGCTTTGCTTCATGAGGTTCTCACTTCATGAGGTTTCCTACAATGACAGTTCATTGTTCTGGACTTTATTCTGTAGTTATTTAAGAAATCGTGGTATAATTTAATATATATCTAATGTATTACTTGTTAATGTCTGCCTTAATACATGCGGTGGGGTCTGGTCTACATGACTCAGTTAAGATATAAATGCTTCTCACAGTTTTTTCTTGGGGTATTTGCAAATTTGTTCAGTATGTGCATGTATTATGTCCAGTCTGCTTATATGTCGAATTTTTATCTTAAATTTTTAATTTTTACTAGTGTTGTTGAATACGCACTAAAATATAATCTTAAAATTTAAAATATAATCTTAAAGTTATTCTAGGTATGTACCATAAAAATGTTTACATTTTATAAATCTAATTTTTTTCTGAAAAATCGCATATTTATAGGTTATAGTTGGTTAAGCTAACTTCACCTTTCCTTTTATTTATGGCTAATTTCATTGTTCTGAATATGATCTCGTGGGTGTTGGTTTATGGGTTCTAACATGGCTGTGTCTTGGAAACAATGTGTGATGTATATATGTACATATTGTTGGAGTATTTGTTTGTTACTTAATTTTTATTCTTTCTTTTGTTATAACAAGAATTATTTTGCTAGCATTTCAAACGCTTCACAGATGTATTATATATTATTTCCTTCCATTAGTTTTGAGGGGTGGGTAGGCACTGGGGAGGTATGGAAGGATTCTCTCTGCTGTCATATTTTGTTTTTTTCTTTGTCCCTTTTCTATTCTTGCCACTATCATTTTGTGATTATAGATAAAGGAAAGTATGGAAAATATAGGAGAAGATTGAAAATAAAAGTCAGCTATGTATTTACGAATAAAAATGAGCGCTTTTGGTTTTTACAAAGTCACCGTCTTTATTTTTTTTTAGGCTTTTCCTTTCTTCTAAAATAGGTGTATATTAGGCCTACTAAGCTTATTGTATTATGACTTTATATATAGATTCGTGGAATATTAGAGGGTTGCAAAATAAGTCTAAAAGGGCGCTTATTTGTCACTTGATTTTTAAATCATATGCTAATATATGTTTCCTTCAAGAAACACATTTGTATGATGGGGATTGGGCAGGAGTAAGAGAAAAGAAATGGGTGAAACTTATTATTTCTTCAGGTAATAGTTCTAGTGCTAGAGGAGTAGCGATAATTATTAAAAAATCTTTCCAGGGTACCATACTTAATACAAGGTCTGATGTTAATGGAAGATGGTGTTTTTTCACATCTCAATTTCCTAATATTAATAAACCTATTCTATTTTTTAATTTATATGGCCCGTGTTCTCAGCAATATATTTTTATTACAGAAATTCATAATATTTTAGCAACCTTTAAAGACCATTATATTGTAGCTGGGGGTGATTGGAATGCTGTTATTGATCCTATTGTAGATCGTTCTAATAAATCCTCCTATTATTGGTACAATACCCAATCCTCCTCTGCTTTGGAGGATTTGATGTTTGACCTTAGTCTTACTGACCCTGTTTCTTTGAAGGACCAGATAACGAAAGAGGAGTTATACACTTATTATTCAAAATGCTCCAAATCTTGGTCAAGATTGGACTTCTTTTAATCTCGAATTTCTTACACACTTTGATATTGTTCTATTCTTGGATCCGAGATCCATCTCTGATCACTCTAAGATTTCAATAAATATTAACCCTATTCAAAAAAAATTCCCCTCTAAACATAATATTTGGACACTCAATAATAATTTACTTCATAATAAAGACATTACTCAGGAAATTAATGAAATACTATCTAATCTTACTCTTAATCTGGATAGTTCTGATATACCCTTAGATATACAATGGGCAGCCTGTAAAGCTTATATGAGAGGTATTTTAATTAATAAAGCCTCTTTTCTTAAAAGGAAATATAAAGACAAAGAAATGGAGCTTACAAATAAACTTCTCGAACTAGAAAAACAACAAAAAATAAATGTAGATCCCAATAGAGATAATTTAATAAATGACTTACAATTCCAATTACTTCAACTACATTCAACACTTGCACATTGTTCTGAAGTTATGAGAAAGGGAAATGTGTTTGTGGTTACAAAATGTGTGTTTAAAGTACCCGAAAGGAAAGTATTTCATTTCAACATAAACTTTTGTAACTTATTTTTCACACAATAGGTTTACATAAAGTATTAAGTTATATTTTTAGGTTTTGAAAGTTCAGTTACATATACATTTATTACTTTTTTCTATATGCAAATTAAGGAAAGACTTGATAGTAAAATTGCAGTTTTTAATGTTTTGAAAAAAGAGTCACGGTTTTTAGGGTATGTCTTTTTAAATATTTTGTATTAATCAATTGATGACAATCATGCAATTAATTTAATCACATGAGCAGGGTTGGTTTGGTATAAATTCTGAATGAAGCAGCAACCTAATACACTTGAAAAAGCCTGTTAAGAACAGGCGAAAGCGCTTGTGGTTACTTGGAGTGGTTACTTGGATGGTTTTCTTGCTGTGTGCAATAAAAGAACTTTTTAACCTTTCCTGCTCGTCCATCTAGTGTTCGATAGTTTGGAGTTGCAGTGATCCTATCTACAGTTCTGTTTTGTGTCTTTAAACGGAGGGTTCTGTGCCTCAGTGCTTAGTGGGATTCGTGGTACTGGTTTGTTTTCGTTGTATTGCTTCCTGGTTTTGAGCTATGGCAGAGGACGCAACATCTCCAGTTTTTACTGACACGCCTTTCTTACTGGGGGAAGACCCGGATGACACGCCGGTAACTCGTAAAGAGTTAAATCAGGTCTTGGCTCTACTAACACAGTTAAATAACAGTATAATGAATTCCAACAGGTCTAATGGTTCCTCGACTTCAGGAATACCTTGCAACCAGCAGCAAGCGAAAGACAAGGAACGGAACAACGTGGGTAGAAGAGGCCCAAGACCAGGACCTTCAAACAGGGAGCCGGTTATGGTGAATCATCCGCTCGTTTCCCCTAACAGCAAAGAACATGCTGACAAAAACGGAACTTTTAGTATGGACAACAATTTCAGCTTTAAAGATTGGACAGAACAGCTACCATGTTTCAAAACAGGTACTTTTAATCTGCATTTGGAGCAGTTGGACAATGACTTTGAGACATTTAAAGACAAACTGTATGCTTTTAAAAATTCACAGTTAGAGATTAATTATTTGCAGGAATGCATTAAAGTTGAGCGTGTACCGAAGGGATTACGCTGTTACAGATACCCTAACAGCGCTTGTTCAGGCTCAACTTTGCATTCTAAACTAACAGAGTTGTTTAATAAAACTGGAATTGAGGTTTTGAAATTAATGGTTGATGACTACATGAAAAAAGAAGAGGTTTTGTTGAATGAACTAAATGTACTGCATGATAGTATCACTAACGATGATAGATTTTTAAGTTATAAAAGGAAGTACAATGAAACGTTCAGAGAAGTAGACGAGCACTGTTTTAAAGTTTTAGACAGGAAGGCAAGAAAGTTAGAAAGAGATTTAATGGAATATAGAGAGGGGAGGGCATACCCAGCAGGGGGAGCTCATAAACAAAACACCCTTGAAAATACTGAGACTGTAACTTCTCACAGTAGAAATAATGGTTACAACTATGATGAATTGCCCAGGAGAAGTGAGAGACTTGCACAAAAAGTACCAACAGTATGCAGCAGGGTTTTCAACTTCCCCAGGGCAGACCGAGGGTGAAATCAAATCAATACCAGCAGAATGTATGGGGCAGGAGACGTTGAGTAATGATCATTCTGTTAACAAAGATGACATAAAGGTCTCTAGAGTTGTAAGTGAGCACGGCTTGTGCAGTGTTCACACATTTGACAGTTTCAGTATATATAATTACACAGACATAAACATTACCAAAGACTTTTTTGAATTATTTACTAAAGGACTACAATTTGTACCCAACAAGCCAGCTTTTCTTCCTAAGCTTTTAATCGAGCTTAAATTGTTTGTAAGAAACTTAAATTTAACTGCTATTTTCAAAAATCAGGCCCCACTTGAAACTACTCTGAGTAGAAGTAGCACTTTTAACCCCCCTGTCCACCCTAAACTAAAAATGTTTGAAGAAATTATAGAAAAAATTTTTAGGGATAATTTAGACAGAAACAAGAATTATGGCTCTATTAATTTCCCTGAATATTTGCAGAAGGTGGTTAATAATTTAAAGAAGAATAAAATTAGAGTAATGAAGCCGGACAAGGGAGGGGGTATAGTGCTCATGAAGCAACTTGAATATGAGAATTACATCTTTGCTTTGTTACAAAACACTAACACCTATGAACCAAGCTCTTTGAATGAGCTTAACATAGCAGTGAGTAAAATCAAATACTACATACATGATTTATTACTGCAAGGATTTTTGGATGAGAAAACCCACAATTTTTTACTTGTACCTAAACCTAAAACAGCTGTACTCTTTGGTATCCCCAAGGTGCATAAGGGACTTGCTCCTTTAAAATTTCGTCCTATTGTATCAGGAGCAGGCAGCGTAACTGAATCTCTGAGTAAATTCATTGACTTCCACCTGAAAAAATATGTCAAGCAATTAGATTTTGTTTGTAAAGATTCATGGGAGTTCCTTACCAATATAAATCAAGAAATTGACAATTCTAACTTGTTTATGGTAACAATAGACATTGTCGAATTATTTCCGAGCATACCGCACGAGCAAGGTATGGATTGGTTCGGAGAAGTCATTGTTAAGGAATCAGGACTTAGCACTGATCTAGTTAACACAATACTAGAATTTATGAGAATTGTGCTGCATAACAACTTTATAAATTTTAATGAAGAATTTTACAAACAAAAAAGTGGGGTGGCTATGGGCGCCCCATGCGCTACTGCATATGCAAATATAGTTTTGCACAAGTGGGAGAAGGAATTCATACACAACACCAGCTGGAAAGAACATATTGTATTTTACAAAAGGTTTTTGGACGATATTTGCATCCTATGGTCAGGTACAGAACAACAATTTTTAGGATTTATAGAGTACCTGGAGAACACCACTTGTTTTCTTAGATTCACTTACACGTTGAGTAAAGAAAGTTTGAATTACTTGGACATTACACTAACAAAAAGACCTAATCAAAAAGGTTTCACTTCACAGATATACAGGAAAGAAACACACTGTAATGCATACTTGCACTACGATAGTGGTCATCCCTGGCACATCAAAAAGGGCATCATTAAAGGACAGCTAGTAAGAGCGTCCAGAATGTGTAGTACAGACAAACTATTTCAAGATGAGGCAGAATTTTTAAAAAAAGCTTTTCACATTAGAGGTTATCCTTTTGAATTGTTCCAGGTTATACTGGATGAAATTGTTCATAGAAGAGGGAACGATCTCAAACCTCTGTTGGGAATAGGGCCTGTAGTACTCAGCAAGCAACATGACACAAAATGTGACAAGCATAAGAATTTTGTATATACATATTCTCAGGACTCTTTGCTAATTGAAAACACTATTAGGAATTTATGGCCTATGATTACATCACAAGATGAATTTAATAAGTTATTCCCTGAACATATAACTTTTACTAGGAAAAGGAACATCAATTTGAAGGGAATATTTGAACAAAACATTCAATCAGAAGAGAAACAGCAAGCTCTAGTAGCAAAAAGAAAAGGCACTTTTGCATGCGGTAGATGCAAGCAATGTTCCTATCTTATTAACAAAGAGCAGGTTCATATTCCCTCACGTAAAAGCACCTTGTATGCAAAGTACAATTACAATTGTAATTCATCTGGAGTTATATATATAGGATTTTGCCAAAAATGCCCATCCTTTTATGTGGGCAAAACTGAGAGGCAGTTAAAACGCAGAATATATGAACACATAAATGACATTAAAACAAGGAAAGAGACAAGTGCGTTTTACAAGCATTCTCTCAGTTGTAAAAACATGGCATTAAAGTTTTTTGTAGTGGACAATGTAAAACAAGACTTGAGAGGAGGAGACTGGGAAACAATGCTGGGGATCAAAGAATTAACCTGGCAACTAAGGCTTAATGCAACCAAATATCCAGGCATCAATGAAGGGATAAGTTTAGGGGACATTCTTAGGGCTAGAAGAAACAGGATCAACTGAAGTACCCCACATTGTTTCAACTTTTAGGGGTAACTGTATTAATGGTTCTGAATCTGGTCATTGCTGAGTTTCTAAGGTTCAACTATCATCTAAAAGTATTAAATATTAAAATAGTCATGTTTATAGTATTATTAGTTGTTTTATTGTCACCTAAACCAAGCAGTATATTTTAACATATATTTTTTAATGAACTAAATAGGTTAGAGGTTTGTAGTAAGTATCTAATTGATACTTTCAAAACTTGCACATTGTTCTGAAGTTATGAGAAAGGGAAATGTGTTTGTGGTTACAAAATGTGTGTTTAAAGTACCCGAAAGGAAAGTATTTCATTTCAACATAAACTTTTGTAACTTATTTTTCACACAATAGGTTTACATAAAGTATTAAGTTATATTTTTAGGTTTTGAAAGTTCAGTTACATATACATTTATTACTTTTTTCTATATGCAAATTAAGGAAAGACTTGATAGTAAAATTGCAGTTTTTAATGTTTTGAAAAAAGAGTCACGGTTTTTAGGGTATGTCTTTTTAAATATTTTGTATTAATCAATTGATGACAATCATGCAATTAATTTAATCACATGAGCAGGGTTGGTTTGGTATAAATTCTGAATGAAGCAGCAACCTAATACACTTGAAAAAGCCTGTTAAGAACAGGCGAAAGCGCTTGTGGTTACTTGGAGTGGTTACTTGGATGGTTTTCTTGCTGTGTGCAATAAAAGAACTTTTTAACCTTTCCTGCTCGTCCATCTAGTGTTCGATAGTTTGGAGTTGCAGTGATCCTATCTACAGTTCTGTTTTGTGTCTTTAAACGGAGGGTTCTGTGCCTCAGTGCCTAGTGGGATTCGTGGTACTGGTTTGTTTTCGTTGTATTGCTTCGTAATAAAGACATTACTCAGGAAATTAATGAAATACTATCTAATCTTACTCTTAATCTGGATAGTTCTGATATACCCTTAGATATACAATGGGCAGCCTGTAAAGCTTATATGAGAGGTATTTTAATTAATAAAGCCTCTTTTCTTAAAAGGAAATATAAAGACAAAGAAATGGAGCTTACAAATAAACTTCTCGAACTAGAAAAACAACAAAAAATAAATGTAGATCCCAATAGAGATAATTTAATAAATGACTTACAATTCCAATTACTTCAACTACATAAACAGAACCTAACTATTTTTGAACAAAGGATGATTGCAACCTACTCTGAATGGGCACAAACTCCATCTAAATTTCTTGCAAAATTAATTAGAAACAATCAAGAACCTCCTAAGATATCTCGGTTACATCTTAATAATAAGATTTATAACTCTGACCAAGAAATAATACAACTTTTTTCTAACCTTTTTTCTGACATATATTCTAATGGAAATACAAGTAGTACTACCCATAAAGATATGATTGAGTTTCTTAATTCTATTAAATTTCCCTCCATAAGTAAAAGTCAAGGTGACTTGCTTTCAGCTCCTATAAGCCTACAAGAAATTCAAGAAGCTATCTCGAATCTTAAGGCAGGGAAGTCACCTGGTCCTGACGGATTTACAGCTGAATTCTTTAAAACTTATAACTTATTGATTTCTTCTATATTATTAAAAGTATATAATTATGTAATAAAACATGGTATCTCAGATCTTTATTGGAATACTTCGAAAACGATTTTAATTTTAAAAATCAAAAGGACAAATCAGATCCGCACAATTATCGCCCCATTTCTTTGATTAATATTGACATTAAAATTTTAGCCTCTCTTTTAGCAAATAGGCTTAGGAAAATTCTTCCTTCTATAATATCCAAGGAACAATCAGGCTTTATGTCAGGTAAACATACGTGGGATAATACCTTAACTTTAGATTCATTAATGCATATTCTGAAAAAAGACAAAAATCCAATTTATGCCTTGATATTAGATGCGTGAAGGCTTTTGATAGGGTTAACTGGATGTTTCTTTTTCTTTCCTTATCATATTTCAATATCCCCCCTTCTTTCATAGATATGATTAAAGTTTTATATAATAACTCCTCGACTTGCTTGTGGATAAACAAAATTTTATCAAAACCAATACGAATAACTAATGGTACTAGACAGGGTTGTCCGCTATCTCCTTTCCTTTTTAATATATTCATTGAACCCCTATTCCTTTATATAAAATCAAATACAGTTCATGTGATTCCTAGAGTAATGAATACTATAGTTCCTTTGTCAGCTTTTGCTGATGACTTAATTATTTACTTTCAACTTCCTAACACTGATCTTCATAAGATTGAATCCTCCATTGAGATCTTTTCTAAAGCTTCAGATTATCAAGTCAATTTTCAGAAATCTCACATCTTTCCTATAAATCCTCAGGGGTATAATCCAGGTTATTTTCCCTTGTCTTCCTTTAAAATTACTTTCGATATTAAATATTTAGGGATTTCCTTTAATCATAATGTTTCATCTACATTTCAAAATAATCTCCTTAAATCATGGTCCAAAATAACTCTCGATATTCTTAGGTGGCAGAAGTTGAAATTATCTCTCTTGTCTAAAGCTGCTATAATTAAAATGAATATTCTACCTAAAATTCTCTTTCAATTCAACTCTGTAGATCAGATAATACCGAAGTCTTTTTTGACTAAAATATGTAGGGATTTATCTAAATTTATCTGGTATCCAAAATCTGTGAGAATTGCATATAATAAACTAACTATTCCCAAATCGGGTGGAGGACTGGGACTGCCAAATTTTCAATTATACTACTTCATCATTTCGGCAAGTAGGTTATTATGTATTTCCAAATTTAAGTTAGTGGATTATAATTCTTATCCCTTATGGTCTAATATATGGTTTCAACATGTTATAAGTCTGAATTTGAATCCGGAGGCCCTCCCTTTTCTCGTAAAAGATTCCTTTAAAAATCTCAAACTCTCAAATAATTTAAAACATAAGATTATTATTTTTCAAAACTTAATGAAACTTATAAATTTGGATAAAACCCTTCCCTTACTTCAACCCTTACATCTAAATCCTAATATTACAATTAATAATCTTCCTGTTAATCTTTCTAAATTCCCGGAAATTAAAAGCTTTGTGGTCTGGGATTTACTTAAACATAATAATGAATCATTTTCTAACCTATGTGTGATATTGAAGATAAATAAAAAATATTTATCGATAATCAGACAATTGAGAGATATTATTAAGTATAAATTTATACACCTTTTTGATAATGGACAAAATATATCCTTATTAGAATCTGTTCTGCATAATCTTACTCTACCCAAGAAAATGGTTTCTAATTCATATAAACTTATATCATCTATGATAAATAATAGTCCATGTCTTTTTTCAAACTATTGGAATAGTTATCACCCTCTTCTTTCACATGATCAGAAGCTTTTGTCTATAAAAACACTATTAATTTCTCCCCATTTAAGAATCCTTTTTACACACAATTGATGATTAACAATAATACATATTTTACTCCAGCTAGACTAGCAAAAATTGACTCCAATAAATCTCCTTCTTGCTCCTGCTGCTCAGCACCCTATGCTGACTTATTTCATATCTTTTGGTCCTGTTATCATACTCATAAACTTTGGACTTCATTAAAGGTCCGTCTTCAAAAAATGGGATACCACAAATCAACCCTTTGTTGGGAACTAGCCATCCTTCACATACCTATGTGTACTCTTTCTTTAGTTGATACCCATGTTTTGGTCTTTTTATGTTCTCTCATGAAACTGTACATCTCTAGAAATTGGATGGATCGTACTAAGCTTTGTTGGAATAACTTTAAATCATTGGTATTTACATACATGGCTGCTCACAAATTTATTAGTAAGAGTCCTAAGAAGAATGCCCTTTATCTAAAAATTTGCTCCAAAGTTAATACACTTCTCCTTATTTCTTCTTGATTTAATTCAGTGGTTTGTAGTTCTAATTCCAATATTTAGTACTATTTAATTACTGTTATATTATGTTTTTCTGACAGCTTGTGGGATTGCTTGTTGAAATTTTGTGATTTTTATTAGTATACTGTGTATTTTATTTATCTTGTTATAACTTGTTTGGTTCTTATTGTATTAAAACAAAATTGCCAATAAAAATTTTTTTTTGAAAAAAAAAAAAAAAAATGAGTTTTCACGTAAGTGGGTTTGATGAATAGTTATTCACTGAATAGACTATTTGATAAAGTGATAAAGACCCAATTTGATACCAAGGACTTAATCTGAATATATAAACATAAACATAACTTATTCCTGTACATCACTGGAGTATGTATATCTCCAGGAAAAAATCTCCATATAGCAAAGGATTTCTTCTGCTGGGTATCATCCAATATCTCCCCATGAAAAACTTGTGTTAGGAGATTTCAATACTGATTGGCACTCACTCTCCACTGATACCCTAACTCAAGCCATAAACCTTTACAGACTTAATCGATCACTTCTCCCATTTGTTTCAATAATAAAACAACAAGGGAATCTCACTCGGCTGGATACTTCTTCCATGCCAAACAAAATTTCCTCATCGGGGATGCTCTCCGACTGCCTTAGTGACCAGCTCCCTATTTTTATCAATACAAAGGATAGCAATGTCCAAAAACAACACTTCAACACAGTACACAATCTCTCAGGTTTTATCAAAGAATCTTTCATCTCTTACCTAAACCTTTTTAACTGGACTACCCTAAAACACTGACCCCTGGACGACGCTACAGCACACTTCAACACAACCTTTTTAAATATCCTGAATGAGTTAGCTCCATGTGAAAAAACTAGTTAAAGCATACCTTGCCCCATGGTTGTCATGAAATACAAAACAACTCATGACACAAAGGCAGGGCTTGGAAAGTTTGGGAGAAAAAAACAAAAATGTAAAACCTACAAACATTCAGGCAAATTAGCAGTCAAACCAAAGCGCACATCAAACTACATAAACAAAGATACTTCACAGTTCTCTAAAACAAAAAATATAGGAGTCCCAGAATGTTCTGGTTCTTCATAAATCAGCTACTTAATCCCATTCATATCACACAACCTTCCCCCATAAGTATATCTAACAACCCAACCAAAACCATCAAAGCTTTCATATACTAATATTTTTGGCATATCTAAGTTACATAAAAATGTTAAATAACCCCCATTCAGACCAATAGTTGATATCAAAAGGTCAAAAACCTGTTTTATAGCAAAGTTTTGGATATAACAACTAAGACCTATTTATCCATTATCCATAAAATCTGTAAAGATTCTTGGCATTTTTTAAAGTTATTAAGTGAGGCTGATTTCAAATCTGAAAGTTATTTTGTGACTATTAATGTCTCAAGTGTATTCACAATTATTTGTCACGACACAGGTCTTAATTGGCTTGAGAACCAATTATCACAATCAGGTGTTTTTAGTACTAGCAGAGTGTATACATTAATTACACTTATGGAAATTGCTTTAAAGTACAACTTCCTACATTTTGAAGGACAACTATTTAAGCAAGTAACAGGTGTGGCCATGGGTGCAGCTTGCTCGCCCATGTATGCCAACCTGGTCATGTCCGAATGGGAAGACAGATTCATCTTAACTAGTCCCTACAGTAGTTGTTGGGCCCTATATACCCAGTTTTTGTATGATATATTTATCTTGTGGGTCCAATTGGAGGAGAAACTTCAAGAATTTTTGTCTTATATTAATAATACAATGGATTTTTTGAAATTCACTTACACTTATGACAAAAATCAAATTTCCTTCCCAGATGTGTTAGTTATTAAAAACATCTTGAGGGGTTGTTATGTCTCTACTATTTTTCGCAAGCCCACCTTTTCTAACAACTATTTGCATTACTCAAGTTGGCACCCAGAACACCAAAAAAGTCTGTGGTCAAGGGCCAACTAGTCAGACTTGCCCGAATGATTTCAGAAATTGATAATTTTATTCAGAATCTGACAAATTAATTGAAATTTTTTTTTTAACAGGGGTTGCCAGTTAGGTTTCCTATAAGATATAAAAGCAGAGGTGATAGCCAAATGAATTTGGGGGTATATGCCCCTATTTTACTTGGTACTGAACATCAACGAAGACCAGGTTCTATGACTAATGTAAAGCAAGACCATCAAATGAAGACATTTTCTTTTGTTACTACTTTAGATAGTCCAGCAATAGTCACTGTGTTAAATAAGAACTGGCCATTGCTTATTTCTGACCCTCCTTTACTGCAGAAATTCAGACCACGACCTACGAGTATCTATAGGAAAGACAAGTCCTTAAAACAGCTAACCAAAAACAAAATTTTGGTTAGGTGTCCAGGCAGGAGGGGTACTTATAGATGTATATGAATACTGATCCCAAGGATATTGCCAATATCCTGGCAAATCGATTTATTGCCAACTTCACCCCCCCTCTCACCCCCTAAAAAGCCCATCTCAATACCAAACGATTTCCAAATTCCAGTAATCACGGCCACACAGGTAGAAACCGCACTCTCCAAAGCTAAGAATACAGCATCCATG
Organism: Protopterus annectens; assembly: GCF_019279795.1. Classification (NCBI taxonomy): domain Eukaryota; kingdom Metazoa; phylum Chordata; order Ceratodontiformes; family Protopteridae; genus Protopterus; species Protopterus annectens. Next base: position 1,000,896,835 of record NC_056734.1, on the reverse strand, counting down.
GGACCAGATGACATCCCGGGCTGTGTACTGCATGAACTACAAAATGAACTGGCACCTCACCCAAGTGTCATGTTTAATCATAGCCTCACCTCAGGCTTTGTGCCCACTGCGTGGTGCACAGCTACATTTATCCCACTCCACAAGGGGGGATCCACCTTGGATCTAGGGAACTACTGTCCCATCAGTCTGATGAGCCTGATCTGCAAGGGCATGGAACGCATTATCATGGAACTTATAAACAAAGACATTGGCAACCTTCAAACACTGGACCCCACCCAGTTTGGGTTAGTGAAGGGCCGATCTTGTCTCCTGAACCTGACTGACTTCTTCTAATCAGTCTCCAGAGCTGTGGATGAGGGTAAGGTGGTCCACATAGCCTATCTGGACCTCGCCTAGGCCTTCAACACCATCCCCCACTCTGGAATCATAGATAAACTTACTAAGCTGGGCATAAATCCCTACGTCACTCGATGGGTTGCCAACTGGCTTATTGACAGAACCCAGAGTGTAAAAGTAGCCGACTCCAAATCCAGCTCCAGACAAGTGGAGTACCTCAGGGTTCAGTCCTGGGACCGCTCTTGTTTGGCATCTACTTCTCTGACGTACAGGCCAACACTAAGGGACTCTGGCTAACAAAGTTCGCAGATGACTGCAAACTGGGAGCCATTATTGAATCCCCAAATGATGTGGATATTCTACAAAAGGGCCTTACAGAAACAGATGCTTGGTGCCATAGCCCTGGGCTCAAGCTTAATGCCAAGAAATGTATAGTTATCCCCTCTGGGAAAAAAACATGTACCCATGAATTACCACATAGGTGGCAGTACACTAAACACCAAAAGTGTGATGAGAGACTTAGGGACACAGGTGGACAGTGGTCTCAGTTTCCATAACCACATCGCCACAACAGTCAGGAAATCCTTCTATGTGGCACACCTCATCACCAAGGGCTTTTCATCCAGAAAAAAGGAGGTCATTATCCCACTATACTCATCCCTCATTAGACCCATTATAGAGTATAATGCCCCATTTGGTATGTACCTCACAAGACATCTGCAACAGCTGGAAAGGCCGCAGAAATACCTCACTAAAAGAATCACAGGCCTAAAGCAGATACCCTATGCTGACCGTCTAAAAAAACTCCAGCTATACTCTGTGGCATATCGTCTACTCAGAGGCGATCTCTGCTTAACATAAAAGGCCATGTCAAACCCTAAGCTGTTGGGCAAGCTCCACTTAAAAAAATCCCAATCCCTCAGAGCCACATGCTCCAGGGATCTAAACCTTGTCATCACAAAGAATCTAAACCTTGTCATCACAAAGAACAAAACATGCTGGAGGGATAGGTTCCTGACCCAGAGACTCCCCACACTCTGGAACAGACTGCTCATACATGTCAAGCAGAGCGCCTCCTTCGCCCTCTTCAAAAGGAACCTTGATGATTGGATGGGAAATAGGAAATTCACCCTGGGGATCACGTCAGTCATTCTGCAAGACAGGGGTCCAGGGAAGTAAATATTGTGGGAAAAAATATCCAGGGAATCGTTATGGCTAAGCTTGCATAGGCCCTAGGGCTGATAGCCTAGTACCAACCTATGAACCTATGTGGTCATTGTTCTCAACGTAAGTACAGCATAGAGAAAGACAGTTTTAAGATAAGGGGTAGTGTATACAAAGTGGAAGGACATTACTACTGTACTATTCCCCAGGTGATTTATTTAGCCCAGTGTCAAAACTGTCCAACGTATTACATAGGGAAAACTTCCCGTAGATTTAGGGACTGTATATATGAACACAATTTGGACATAAGGAAACAAAAAACTGCTAATGCCTTGTATAAGCATGTTAGGGTTAATCCCACACATACTTTTGTATTTATGGTAATACAGCAGGTTAAAAAGGATGTAGAAAGAGTATATATACCTCGTTGTTGATGAAGAAACCACAAAGCAAAAAAATGAAAATATAGTCACAAAAACTAAGGTTTCAAGCAAGGCTCACAGGAATAATAAATAATCCTTAGGAAAATTGAGAAATCCTTTATTCTGTTGAACAGGTAAGCGCTTTTGCGGTTCAAATCCGCTTCATCAGACCATATTAAAATCACAAGTAAACTGACAAATATTTAAAACACAGAACAACCAATCAAAACAACTGAAAAAGGGAGGGAAAACTTATGTACTAGATATGTAAAACCTGGTTGTTCAAAAAAGCACTTCAAAAGATTCATTATCCAAAACTTGGAATTCAATTCCCATAGCAGTAAAGAGCACAACCTAAAGGCATGTAAAAAAACAGCTAACGTCTTGCATACTCAACTCCTGGCTCTGTAATTGTACAACACAAGGCTAACGCTAACATTCACTCCTCACTTAATCTCCATACCATCATTCTACAAACTAGTTACCATTATTCTCTACAGCCATGGCCACTAATATATTCCACCAACCACTCTCTATAATCTATGAAATCTCGCTAATATAGCTCTCCTTAACAAGTAGAAATAACTGGGCAAGTTCCATAAACATCGGTCTCTTCTGCTCCTGACTCCATCTTCTCTCTCATACTCAGTGTCCTTTTCCTTACAATACCTCTCTCACCACAGAATGTCTGTTTTGCTCACAATCATCTTGTAATACCATTTCTCTTTTCCTCTTTTCTCTTATTAGGCCTGTTTTCTCAGTTGGTACTGATTGTAATACATTTGTACAACAAATGATGTTACAGTCTTTATTGCTATCTTTTGTATAGAACTGCAACTTATAATTTGTATTTTTGTACATTTTTATTGCATTCACCCGGGGCCTTAAGACTAGTCGTACTCTCCTGGTAAACAAAAGCAGTAAATACAAAAAATTAATTAAATAACATTTCTTCCTCACTATTTACTCTGCCTTTCAGCGAAGGTATCTCAACGCTTGGCTTATTTACTTTCATGTTAATTTCTCCTCTCTTTTCCTATGATTACAGTTTCACACCTAATCTGCATCATCTGTCTAATGATTCTGTTATTTTCTTGTAACACTTATGCTGTAATGTCAGTTCTGTATTCTGTACTATATACTTGTAAATCCTTGAACCTGTAAATGGTCGAGAGAGACCAGTGCTCTATTCTGGTTAACAAATTTAAATAAAGTTAATCCAGGTCCAAATTCCACCAGAGCTAAAAGAACAAACTCATCCAAACATAAACATCTGCCATTCCATGTTATCCAAAGAACACTCAAAGATTTGAGACACAGTAATACACCAGTAGACTTCCCCGGCTGACCACAACCCCAACTGATTAATCATTGATCATCTACTTTCAGAGAAAGACTCCAAATCAACAATAACAAAACCCTGAAAAAGAAATGCTATGACTTATCAGCCAGCTTCCTAGCTTCTGATGTGGCTTTCTGCTCGATTTTTACATAAGGAAAATGGCTCTCTGAAAGCGTGAAATAGAAGTTATACAGTTACCATAACACTGGATCTTTTTCATGCTAGCCCATTTTGTATGACTGATGGGTATCAAAGCTGCTTGATGGATCCAATCTGACCTTTGTTGGTTTTCCTTGCCTTCATCTTCTTCAGAAAGATTTTTCCTCCTTTAACCCCTCTGTGCACTAACTACCCTCAGATAGAGTTTACTGACTAATACAGACAGGATTACAGGAATATACACTTATTTTATAGCTAGGAATGGTCAAAAGAGCAGCAGTCTGTCCAATTTAGAATGAGGACAGAAGAAGGGATGTCATATTGGATTGACTAGTATGAAAACTATACAGAATTTAAGTATATAACTTCTGTATCTTATTTTATCCAGTCTTATCCTTCTGATGTGTTAAGATCCCAAGCTACCTGAATTCCCAGATGGCATCATGCCAAAATACTTTCGAACTCTTGCTTCAAAGAAGGTTCTCAAATCTGTAAATCATATCCAGCTTGTAATGTCTGCCAAAGGTATGCAATGTAGACAATGTTGCTGCAGCGCAATTTAGACAATTGTACAGTTCCTGAAAAATGCTGTGGAAAGTGGAATGATTTGTTTCTTGAACAGTATGTGAAGGATATGCAATCACCAAGCCATATGGAAATCAGGAATTCTAGTACCTCCTCCATCTCCAACCTAGTTTGTTTGGGGAGAATAAAATGAATCACTTCTCATTTTGTTCTGTGAAGGTGAAATTTCAGCAGTCTGTGCATAAGTATTACATACTGAATATACTCCCCCTTCTTAGAGTGATTAGGGAAGAAAACAGTTAAAAGGACTGGCTGGTTTAGATTTTACTTTGAGGCAGTTTTAGAAATAAAGGAAGAGCTGTGGTTCAAGAGAAGCTCTTTATGAAACACCTAGTATGAAGGGGTGGAAGATAAAGTTTGCAATTCTGAAATTCTTCTGGCAGATTTAATAGCCACCAAGAAAATGAGTTTTCCAGAAGAGAAATTTTAGATCTGTAGAAGAGTCTGGTTCACAGGGAACATTTGCTGAGCAATGTCCTGAGGAGTAGGAGTAAATTTCCTTTCAAAAAGGCTTGGCACAGTTTGTGTGATGCAACACAATGACTATGAAAACCGTTATGAAAACTGGAAATTGATGCCAGTTGTGTCTTAATGATAGAGTAGCTGGAGCTAACCTCAATAAATTTTGATAGAAATTGTAAGATCACAGTAATAGAAACAGAAATACTCTCATCTGTACCCCATACAGCAAAGTATTTCCCTTTGCTTTCTTAAAATTTATGAGTGGATTCTTTTTGCAAAGTGCACAGAATGCAAACCACACTCAAGGATAATGAAGGGTCGGGTTCCAAGATGGCTGCACACTAAGTAACAGCTTGTTTTTAGCTCTCCCAGTGTGAAATCAGAAAAGTACAGTTGTGTACACTTACCATAAATGTAGATGTTCGAGTGTATTCACTGTTGCAGTCATCACATTTGGGTTAATTGCTTGCAGTAGCCCTCAGTCGGCCTGATTATCAAAGTCTTGGGTCCTGCATCGGTTGCTGTCTCATCTTCCATGATGTCAGGTAGTCAGGGTTATAAAGCATGCAGCTGACGCCATTACATCAGTTTTTCTTGCCCCAGATGTCAGGTGCCCCCATAATGGGAAGCAATTATATATAAGGTTACACCTCCAACAAAAAAGCAAATACACCAAAAAGCTTTAACCATAGTAAACAAGAATAGAGGTATAGTCAATAGAGGTCAGGGAGCTGGAGCGAGGGTAACCAGGACTGCAACAGTGAATACACACAACATTTATGGTAAGTGTACAGAACTGTACTATGTTCTTCGTGTTTCACTGTTGCAGTCATCACAATTGGGTAGATTCCCAAAGCTAAGGATGGGAGGAGGTAATCAGATAGCATTAGGACCGGCTATAAAGCCCTACAAAACTGCAGTGGCAAAGCCAGCTCTGGATTTAGAAAAAATTGGCAAATGGTAATGCTTGGTGAAGGTATGTACAGAACTCCAGGTAGCAGTTTCTAGGATGTCCCTGGTAAGGACACCTCTGAGAAAGGCTGTAGAGGTAGATGCAGCCCTGGTTGAATGTGGTCTTATCCCCTGTGGGGTAGGTTTTCCATGGTGCTTATAGCAGAAATGAATGCAATGGCCTATCTACTTAGAAATGGTTTGCTTTGAAATGGCCTTCCCCTCTGCCCCTGCAGTATGTGCAACCAGCAGCTGTTCAGATTTCCTGATAGGCTTAGTCCTGTCCAAGTAAAATCTAAGTTGTCTGTGCACATCCAAGGAGTGCAGTATTCATTCCCCTTTGTTCTGTAGATTAGAAAAGAAGGTTGGCAAATTAATGGACTGATTAAGGGCCACACTGGATACCATCTTGGGCATGAAGGAGGGATTGGTCCTGAGGGACACCCTGTCAGCATGAAAGATGATGAAAGGCTCCACTGCCATGAGGGCCTGTAATTCAGACACCCTTCTTGCTGAAGTGATGGCTAGAAGGAAGGCTGTTTTCAAAGAAAGGAATTTCAACTCTGCATTTGCAGCTGGCTCAAAAGGAGGTAGAGTGAGCTTTTCCAATACAAAGTTAAGGTCCCAGGCTGAAGTAGGGGTTCTCCTGGGTGGTCTTAAGTTTTTGGCCCCTCTGAGGAATTGCTTCAGCAGTGGATGAGAGAAGAGGGGTGGTTCTGTATTGTAATGACCTGAAATGGCTGAGGCATGAATTTTGATGGAGGAAAAGGAAAGGCCCTTGTGAAGCATCTCAGTTAAGTACTGAAGAATATGGGGTAAAGTGGGCCCTGCTGTGCCCATCCCCTGAGTTTGGCTCCAGGAGCAGAATCTTTTCCATTTTTCAGCATAGGATTTTCTAGTACTAGGCCTCCTTGCCTCCAGAATGACATCCAACACTTGCTTACTGAGGGATGGTAACGGAGAGATCAGGTAATTAGACAGGCTGCCAAGTTCAAGGTTTGAAGCTGTGTGTGCAGAATCTGGCCCTCCTGCTGGAACAGCAGGGCAGGGGTCTGAGGCAGGTACCATGGTGCCAGCAGTGACACACTGCGCAAGAGGGGGTACCAGTGTTGGCATGGCCAGTCTGGTGCTATCAGTATTGTCCTTGGTTTGTCCTGTTTGATCTTTAGTAGTACCTTGGAGAGGAGAGGCAGAGGGGGAAAGGCATAAACTGATAGGTTTTTCCAGGTGAAGGACAGAACATCCACTTTCCAAGCTTGTTTGTGGGGAGTTCTTGTGCAGAATTTGTCCAATTGGTAGTGCTTGGGGGAGGCAAAAAGGTCAATCTCTGGGCTCCCCCATTTGTTTCTCGATATCTTTGGTTCCAGATTCCACTCGTGTAGGTCCATGAAATTTCTGCTTAGTTCGTCTGCCAGTGTACTTAGCTTTCCTGGCAGGAACTGAGCCTGTAGGTGCACTTGGTAGCTCAAGGCTGTGTTCCACAGAGCCATGGCTAGTCTGCAGAGAGGGTATGAGTGGGATCCCCCCTGCTTGTTTATGTACCACATAACAGTGGTGTTGTCCGTCTTTACCAATAATTGTCCTGGAGGAATGTGGTCCTTGAAGGCTGTCAGAGCATTCTGTACAGCTAACATTTCTTTTTGATTTGATATGCAGGTGCATTTGATTGGGGTTCCAGTTGTCCGGAATGCACTGCCCAGCCAAGTGAGCCCCACATGCATAATCTGATGTGTCTGTTGTTAGGGTTTGGGCAGCAGGGAGTAGAGTGAATGGCAGTCCGTTTCGGTGGCAGGTCTCTGCCCACCAAAGGAACTCTATCTGTAGACAAGGTATGATAGGAATCGATTCTAGATCCTGAGAATGTTGACACCATAGGCTTTTTAGATACCATTGTAGTTTCCTCATATGCAGTCTTGCATGTGGAATTAGTAGAATGCAAGAAGCCATGAACCCCAGGGCATGCAGTATTTTCCTTGCAGATAGCTGGGTCTTTGTGGCCAGTAGTTTGAAGGAGACTGTCAAATGAACTTGTTTCTCTGGCGTGAGGTAGGCCATCTGGGAAGTTGTATTCAAGCTTGCTCCCAGGAATACAATTTGTTGGCAGGGTACAAGATGTGATTTCTTTTCGTTTATGGTGTATCCCAGAGACGTCAGCAATTTCTTTACAAATGCCAGATGATTTAATAGTATGTCCTGGCTTTCTGCCTGAATTAGACAATCACCCAGGTATAGGTATATTTAAATATTTCTTTGCCTGCAAAAGACAATGACTGGAGCTAGGCACTTTGTGAATACCCTGGGTGCAGTAGATAAGCCAAAGGGCAGTGCAGAGAACTGATAGCGCATGTAGCCTGCTCTGAAGCGTAGGTATCTTCTGCAAGATTCCCTTATTGGGATGTGCAGGTAGGCTTCCTTTAAATCCAGTGTTGCCAACCAGGCATCTTTGCCTAGCATGGGAAGCAGCTGATGAAGAGTTAGCATCTTGAATTTTGGGATTACCAAAAATGTGTTTAGGATAGACAGGTCCAGGATAGGACGTCAGGAATTGTCTTTTCTGGGTACCAGGAAAAGTCTTGAGTAGAAACCTTGCCCCCAGTCTTCTTCTGGGATAGGTTGAATAGTCCTGATGCTTAAAAGAGAGAAAACTTGCTTTTGAGCCTCTGTCCACTGATTTAGGGGTAGGTCTGGCCAACTGTTTGGGATTGGTAAGGAGTGGAAATGGAATCTGGATCCTTGGGAAACTATATTTAAAACCCATTTGTCCTGGGGAATGAGTTCCCAATTTTTTGGATGCAGTGCAATCTTTCCCCCTAAAGGAACGGTCAGCTGGGCAGGGCTTGGAAGGTTTAAAGTCACTTGAGACAGTTTACCATAGGGGGGAGTCTTACTACTCCCTGATTTGGAAGTGGGAGCCCCCCACTGCTTAGGCCTGTGAGTACCTTGGGACTGAAGCCTGTGTGTTCTGCTGGTTCTGGGTTTGGACTGAGAAGGCCTGGAAGAGGCAGGAAAGGACCAATTCTTAGAGGCCCAATGCCTACTAAATCTGGGAGGCTGTACTTGCAGGAAATCTTTAACAGTTTGCACAGATTTAGCTTTTTCCTCCATCTTTTTAAGTACTTCATCTGCTTTGTTGCCAAACAGGTGGTCTTGGTTTAAGGGAGCATCCAGTAATTTAGCTTTAACATGATCTGGCAAAGATTGCTCCTTAAGCCAAGCATGCCTCCTAAGTACAGACCCCGTGACAGCAGCCCTGCAAGATGCCTCTAATGAATCAAAACCACATTGCAAAGTATGTTTTCCAACTTGTTCAGCAGAATGCATTAAATCCTGTAAATCTTTATTTTCAGCAAAGTCAGGAATCAACATAATTTTCTGTTTAAGCAATCCAATAATATGCTGCTGATACTTTAACATATGAAACTGGCAGTTTAAGGCCCTAATGGCCAAGGCTGCAGAAGTGTATACCTTCTTACCCCATCTATCCAGCGCCCTGGAATCTCTATCAGATGGGGTAGGATTTTTGGCAGTAGTAGCCTTAATGCCCTTGGATCCCTTTGAAATGGTCTCAGGATCCGCAGTAGGATTTTTAAAGAGGAACTTGTGAGAGTCAGGTACCCTGTATTACCTATCAGGTTTTCTGGGAGCAGGAGGTAAAGAGTCAGGGGCCAGGCTAGACTCTGAAAAGGCATCATCTACAATGTCCAGTACAGGAGGGATAGCTAAAGGCCTGTGCTGAGGCAGGAGTAAGAATTCCCTAAGCCTCTTTTTGGAGTGAGAGTAATCCTGGCTTTCCCAGCGAAAATGCTCCCTAACAGTACGCAAGGTTTCACCAAAAGAGAAATCCTCTGGAGGGGAAGCAGAGGGAATGCAGTCCTCTGCATCAGAATCCTCATAGGTAGATAAGGGCAAATCCTGGTCATCAGAGAAAACAGAAATTTCAGAATCCTGATCAGAAGAATGAGAAGGAAAATCAGTCCTAGGTCTCTTGCAGGGGGAAGGGTGGCTTCCCCTGATTAGAGTAATAACGTCTTCAGCCATTCTTATCATTTGTTTTTTAGGCATAGGGGCCTGACCATGTGGTCTGGGCGTCTGTTTTCTAGGCATGGATCAAGTTTTAGGCCTTGAAGAAGAAGATGGCATCGGTTTAATATGCAAGGCAGTAGGCCTGAATATACCCTCAGAAGCCGGTGCCTGCACAGTGGCTCTGGACCCATCCGAGGTAGAGACATCCACAGGTTCCACAGTCAAAGAAGCAGCTCGCAGCATACCGGCCTCCGAATGGGTCTTAGTAGAGGCCTGCGAATCTGAAGTAGCAGGTATCAGGGGCTGCGAAAGCGCCTCACTGAGTACCGGCAAACTGGCGACTAGGTTAGGAGAAGTGTCATCGGCAGCTTTGGACCTATGCGGTCTGTCTCTGTCTTTATCTTTACATTTTTTCGGAATATCGGGTAGTCAGGTGGCTTACTGAAGCCATTTCTGGAAAACTGAACCGAGTACCAAAATATTTAGGTGCGTAAATAAACCGATGACGAATAGTACAAGGTTTGAATAAGGCACAAAACCGATAGCGAGGTACATCGTGGTCTGGGCCTAAGCAAGGAATGCAGTATGAATGAAAATCTTTATGAGGTATTTGCTTTCCACAAGAAATACAACTGTTAACTTTTACTGACATCAGTTTAGAGCAAGAAAAAGGATCCCCAACGAGGTACTTAGCTTAGTTGAAGACTTCGGATCTGAAACTCGAAAACGAAAATTTCAGGAGTCGGCCAACTGGCACTTGCGAACAGCTTCTGCTTCGGGCACAGCACGGCAAGAAAGACTGATATAATGGCGTCAGCTGCATGCTTTATACCCCTGACTACCTGACGTCATGGAAGATGAGACAGCAACCGACGCAGGACCCAAGACTTTGCTAATCAGGCTGACTGAGGGCTACTGCAAGTAGATAACCCAAATGTGATGACTGCAACAGTGAAACACGAAGAACATCTTAGCAGACAAGGCTAGTAGACTTGTGTTTACAGGTGAATTTCAGTAACTGGCTAGTAAGTACACTGCCTGGATGCCAAGAATAAAGAAATATAGAAGACCTGGAAAAAAATAAGCTACAAAAAGTGAGAAAGAAACACTGACTAGGGTGACCTGGAAAAAAATAAGCTACAAAAAGTGAGAAAGAAACACTGACTAGGGTGAGTTCTGCAGCTGCTCAGCAAAAAGTAATGCAACCTTCAGACATGACTTCCAGTAACCTACAGGATGATATAAGACAACTGCATACAGACCTGGTTAAAATAAACAAAACACTGACTATATACTATATACTCTATATATATATATATATATATATATATATATATATATATATATATATATATATATATATATATATATATGGAAGAAGCTTTAAACAGATATTCAGATGAGATTATAAAGCTGAAAAATCAGAGGTCGAAATGAAGAAAAGGCTGGCTGAATATGACACTGCTCACGAAGAGATGTTTCAAAAAATAATAGAATTTGAGCATGGAGCACGTAGGGAAAACTTGAGATTTTCAGCTATATCAGAGAAGCTGGGAGGAACAGACCGCATTAAATTCATAAAAGCACAAATAAGCAGCTGGACTGGTATTCCAGAGCAGGTTTTATTAGTTGAAAAGGCACATTGTGTGTATGCTCCAAATCTAGGGATAAGAAAGCAACCTAGACCTTTAACAGTAAGGATGCAATCCTACCAGCAGAAATAATTGATTTTGTCAAAACTGTGGCAGAAGGGCAAAAGACAAAGTAGGTGACAGCAGAGTGTTTGTGGAGAATGACTACCCATTGTTCACCAGGCAAAAGAAGTAAATTCATCCCTCTATTCAGAAAATGCAGAGATGCAGGTGTGAAATTCAAATTGCTATATCCAGCTGTCTTCAAGATATTCTTCCCTGGAGGGACAAAATCATTTTTTGATGAAGCGCATGCTAAGGAGAAAATACAGAAGTTTGTCCAACAAAAATTGTGAAAGAGAAGGAGATTCGGCTTCTCACTCCTCTGATAATAAAGACCACAGACAGACTACTGCACCTGTGAAATCTGTTCCAGTATTTCAATGGAAAATGTTGGAGAGAAGGAAGGGAGCAGGAGAGTTGACCTGAAGAATCGACAGCACGTTGGAAATGGAGCAGAGACAGGATCTGGGTGATGGAGAAGAACAGTAATATAATCAGTAACTTTATGTGGGATTATAAAGCATTAATTATATTTGTGAAATATGATAGCACAAGAAAATCTGGAAACATTGGACTTCTTCAAAAATAAACAGTAGTGCACTACATAAAAAAATGTAGAGTGCAAATAGTTATGCTACAGGAGACGCACCTGGAAAGAACTGAACAAGTGAATTTGATAAAGAAAGATTTTCAGGATGGCTATTCACCAGAATATTTGGGGCAAAGGAAAAGAGTACTTATTTGAATTGCAATAGGAGCTCTAAGAGGAAAAAAAAAAAGATAATAATGGAAGATACATAGTACTAACAGGCTACTGGCTAGGGAGGAGGATTACACTGGCATGCATTTACATCCCCCTAAAACTGTGACAATGGAGCTTAAGAAAATGTTGTGAGAAATAATCAGCTTTCAGCAAGGAATATTACTTATAAGTGGAGACTGGAATTTGGTTTGCAGTGAATATGTGTCTGGGGGGCCTAGAAGGGATAATATAACAAAGGAGGGTAAGATTTTTGAAGAAATGTATGAAAATGTTTGGCTTGGAAGATGTGAATTCAGTACTAGGAGTTTGGTGTGAATTTACATATTACTCACCGAGATACAAAAACTGGACTAGGCTAGATAAATTTTATATCTCACAAGAACATGTGCATTTAATTAAAGGTCTTGAAACACGCCCAATAACTACTTCAGATCATGCACCAATAATAACTAAAATAAAAATGCAAAGTAATGAAATGAAAATGAGACACTGGCGCTTCCCCACCTACCGGTTAAAAAGAGAGGAATTTAAGGAATGGATAGTGGAAATTATTCAGGAGATATTAGGGAAGATAGAAATATCTTCTGAAAATATAGCTAGGGAATGGGATAAAATTAAAGTGGGGTTTAAAACTAGGTTGGAAATAAAAGAAAGGGAAATATAGCTAAACAGTAACAAGAATTATTTAGAGGGATTGACAAATGTTAAAGTATTGCAAAATATGGGAAAGCTCTCAGAACAAGAAAATGAGCAACTGCAGAATGCTAAACAGAAAATAAGGGATTACCTCAATAATATACATGAGTTTAGAAAGATTGCTGTTAAGCAACTGTTTTTTGATAATAATTCTAGAGCACAAAAACCTTTAGCACAACTCAGGGAACAAAAAGTGGAAAGGGCAGTCACCAAGCTTAGGGAGCCTATGACAAGGAAGATAACAAGAGACCCTGTAGAAGTATTAGAAATATTTAGGAAATTTTATGAAAAGTTGTATAAAGCACAGAAATATGGAAATCAAGAAAAGGTACAAATGGAAATGTTTATGGAAGAATTAAATATGCCAAAGTTAGACGTAGATGAGGCTCAATTACTAACAGGATAGGAAGGGATGAGATTAAAAATGGCTATGTATAACCAATTTACAAGAAAGCCCCAGGGAATAGATGGTATTCCTGTGAAAGTTTGGAAGTTAGGAGGGAAAAAAACTAATAAAGATCTGGAAGATTTTGTTTAACAGTATTTTAAGAGGAGGAGAAGTTCCAGCATCCTGGAAGAAGGCGGTGGTAACGGTAATATCTAAAAAAGGTATAGATCCATCGGATCCAGCTTCATTCAGGCCCATTTCAATACTAAACCATAATTACAAAGTGTTTATGTCTACAATGGCTAAAAGAATGGCAAAAGTGATACCAAAATTGATAGATATGGATCAGTGTGGTTTTGTGGAGGGGAGGAAAACATTTCACAATATTAACAAAACACTGATGATCCAGAGGGAAGAAGAATGTAAGAAAGCACCACTTTTATTGGTGGGTCTGGATGCAGAGAAATCATTTGACAGAGCATACTGGACATGAACAGGGCAATGGAAGCATTTGCTTTCCCTGATACAATTATAAGGTTGATTAGAAGAATATATGAGGGATCAGAGGTGCAAATTAAAGTGGATGGGGTCCTCTCCGATAATTTCTGCTCGAGTAGAGGAACCAGGCAGGGTTGTCCACTTTTCCCTTTGTTGTTTGCATTGTATTTAGAACCATTGGAAAAGAAAATAAGGGACTCAGAAATTCAAGGATATAATTGGTATGGTAGTCAGGAAAAACTGGCTCTATTTGCAGATGATATTTTATAAATGACAAAACCAGAAAGGGACATTACAGTGTTGTGGAACATTTTAAGAGTTTCAAATCTTCTCGGGATACAAAATTAATGAAGCTAAAACAAAGGCAGTAGCGGTAAATTATGTACCCACACACAAATTGGTCCAACAATATCCATACTTATGGGGACATGATAAAATGAAGTATTTAGGAGTGTGGATTAGAAATGACTGTGGTGGCAAGCTCAGGATATGTGGGAAGAGACTAAACAGAAGATAATACAAAAACTGAGAAACTGGAAGTTTTGTGATATGGATACTAAGATACAAGCTATTAAAATGTTTTTAGTCCCTTTAGTCTTATACACAAGTCAGGCATTCTTTTATCAACCGGAGGAGAAATTGTGGATAGCAATTAAAAAAAAGTTGAAGGATTTTACCTGGAAAGGGAAGACAGCAAGGGTCAAGTCGGATAAGCTGATTCTACCAATAGAACAAGACAAACTGGGATTACCTAATTTCAGGGGATATTTTAGAGCAACACAGTTAAGGCTGTTATACATAGCACAAGCAGAAAACTATAATTCAAGGTGGAAAGGGATGATAATGCTACAGGGCGGAAGATCAAGAAATAAGGAGAGATTGGGTTTTGGATGCAGACTCTTAAGAACAACAAAAATCATACAGAGTATTATATTTATAAAATAGCAGGGAGTATTCTAAGAGCCAAAACAGTACGAGAATGGAGAAAAGAGATTTTGCCGATAGGGTTGACTGTGGTCAGGGATACAAATAATAAGCAAGAGGGGGCTGGAAATTATCGGAGAAAATTGTCAAAGGAACGAAGGCACTGGGAGCAAATAACTAGAAAGGAAAAGGCAACAGAATGGGAAGAGGCCAACATCTTATCTGGACTGCAGGCTAGAGATTGCCTTCCCTATCAAGGACTGATATCAGAGTATAGGCAAACGGAAAGAAATAGGGAACTCATAAAAGAAAGTCCAGCACTGGTAGAGTTTTTAATAGAATGTAGAACAGAAGTTATATGTATATCTCCCAAACATGCAATGAAGTCTAGAAGATTTAGGATTTTTGCCTGGAAATGTTTACATAGGTTTTTTTTATACCCCAAGTAGACTCCAAAGAATTTTTCCTCAGGTGGATAGCAAATGTTGAAGGTGCAAAAGGCAAGAAAAAGGTAGCTGGGAACATATATTTTGGAGGTGTAATGGGCTGGCAGACTTTTGGGATTCCTTGCGGGCCACTCTGTCGGAGATGCTTAGTGGGCGGATTGGACTGACAGGGGAGATGATGTTTTTGAGTTATGCTACAAAATCAGAATTGCCTAGACATAGTAAAGCTTTGCTGGGTCTAATTATGTTGGCTGCTAAAAAAAGCAATTACTGTTTACAAATAAAGTGATACCATTTTGTATGTCTTTCATTTATATACATGTAGATTGCCTTTGTCATATGTGGAAATTTAATAAAGATGTTGAAAAAAAAAAGGATACTGAAAGGTCCTTAGCAGTCAAGAAAAATGGAGAAACCATGTGATTAACTTCAGGTTCTGTAACTCTGTGAGATGTTTCCCAGAAGGGTGAAGATCCAGGCATGGATCTAAAAGACATATGTGCCTCATTATCTGAAGCAAAAGCAGGGGGAAAACAGATATGCCTGGACCAAAAAATGGGATAATAAGGCTCACTTGTGCTTTGCATCCTGCTGCTTTATGGAAAAGTTGGGATATAAGGGAAAGATGTAGAGAAGTTCAGGAATCAGCACTGTCAGACTATAGTATCTCTGTCTCTCTACAGGGATAAAGGTGAACAAGCTGCTGCATTTGGCACTGGGCTGCAATACCAAGAGATGAAACAAGGCTGGCCCCAGTAGCTGAAGATTGTCTGGGCAAGTAGGATTGACAGATCCCTCATAAGGCCTCAAGATGACCTGTTTAGCCTGTGTGCTAGGCAGTTAGCCACCCAGGAATATACATTGTGATCAGAAACTGAAGCTACGCATGTGTCCATTTCCAAACCCTCACAGCCTCTCTTCAGAGGGGATAGGATTTGCTTCCTCCTTGCTTGTTTAAATACCATATGACAGGCACACTGTTTCAAAGGAAGTCACTCCAGAAGGGAGATGGTCCTAAAATTCCTGTGATAAGAACAACCTTCATCTCCTGGATACTGATGTTTAGATTGATGTTTGTGTGATTCCACTGTGCTAGCACAATCCTTCCCTTGAAATGCTCCACATCACAAAGAATATGCATCCATGGTGACTGCTACTAAAGGTGAAGGAAGAACTAAAGGCCTTCCCATAAAAACTATTGGAGATGTTAGCCGACATTTCAAATGATGGGTAATGTGCATCAGGTTGAAAGATGATTTGAATTTTGTAAGCATTGAAAACTGAACACCCAGTTGCAGTACCTGCATGTAAACACGTGCATAAATGCCCATGGCACCAGTTTAGGCCATCAGCCCTAGAACTCTGAGTACCAGTAAAGCAGTTGGAGTGTTTTGGCTTAAACTATGGATCACCTCTGTGAGTGACTGTACTCTCCAAGGAACACTGACAGTGCAGTTTTGTGTGCCCATACTGCAGCCTATAAAATGTATGAGTGAGTTAGCTGAAAGTCTGACTTCTCAATGTTTAGAGAAAAAAACAAGGATAAGCAGAATATAGCAAGTAATCTCTGGCATTGACCTGGTTGAAGTAGAGAGGAAAAACTGTAAAGTAAAAGTATGGGAAGACCCAGATCCCTCAGAGAACACCTGGGGGGCTGTGATACGATCAAAGGACAAGCTCTGAACTGAAAATGAGAGCTCCCTAGCAGAAACTGTAGAAAATGCCTGGATGCTTTTGCAATATTAATGTGCTGGATGGTATACTGGAGTTCTTTTGAGTTAATTCAATAGTTTACCTTCAGGCAGGACACGATCATTTCCACCATGACCATTTTGAATGGAGTCTTCTTGATATATAAGCTTGGACTGCTGAGATCCAGGATTGGCCTTAAGTCCTTGCTTTTCTCTGGACTAAAAAGATTCTTGAATAGAATCCATACACTCTACAGTCTGATGGTAACTCCAGGATGGCAATTTTTTCTAAGAGAATTAGGACTTCTCTATTGGTCACTTTTATGTGATAGGGTAACTGTCTGGGAGCAGCAGGTACTAAAGAGAATCATATAGGTTCACAGGTAAGTAACAGCCTAGTTGACCTTGCAGGCCATATTAAGCATAAATAATTTCCCTTTGGTGCTTGAATTAACCTATTCCACTTGTTGTTACACTGACCGTACCCATTCAGTGGTCGTTAATTATACATTACCCCTAGTGAGAATAACTGCAATCATACCATAAGCAATTTGAGGGAACCCATGCATAAGATAATGCATTTAGGAACTGCTTCTGTCAATTAATAGAGCAGGGGACAGTCTTGGATTAAATGTTGTGTTTCCCATTCATAAATCCAAGTTGAGCTGCTTGAATATGGACAGGAATGAACTTCGTTTTACATGGATGGGGAGTCTGTTCTAGAGCAGTGGTATACTCTGCTCGATAAACATGTCCCTCCAAACTGTTCTGTTGCAGAAGAGGTTTAGATCCATAGGCCAACTATTTCTGATGCCATTTGACTTGCTGATGTGCAGTAAATAAATCCACCAGTATTAAATCAGAGGATGCCTTGTATGCCAGATACAGGTCTCCTCTTAGCAATCTGTAGGGTACAGAGTACAGTGACAAAGCTTTGAGTCGGTCCATGCAGGGCATATTGTATAGGCCTTGTGTTCTTTTAGTAAGATAACTCTGTGGTTATATAGCCTCTGGATAGTACCTCTCTCTCACCAAGTGCCCTGTGTGATGGCCATCCATGTAGCTGAGTGAAGAGATAAGCACCTGCCATTTGCCTCTAGATGTGAGCAGTCAAGTAAGCCCTTCAGGGATATTAGGATTGTTTGCTTGAAATATAGTCCCAAAATCCCTGATTTTGCTGACCCCCATGACCTCTAGGTCGGCATCCAGTGAAAAGACCACCACTACCACTGCCACTGCCACCCCTGTCTGAGGTGGAGTTAAAGGGTTGCAGCTTGGATTTCCACAACTATAGAGTCTTGAGACCCTTTACAAGCCTAGTCAGTATAACCTGACACTTTATGGCAATGCCTGTGTCTGCTACTCTGGCTCTTCCATCTGTTGCGAGATGTAACAAATGCATGAAGAGATTAGTAATCTTCTGCACTGCACCATTAGTCTCCCAACTGTTTTCTTGACTCGGGCATGGGTAGCTTTTGCAAAAAATATAAAGCATGTTCTGCTAAGTCTCTTTGGAAGCGATTCATGTGTGTAGCACAGGCATGTTTCTTTATCCTATACAAAACTCTAGACTTTTTGCTGGGTGGATGAACAGCAGCTGCATCATCTGACAGATGCTACGAAGACAGAATCCACCACACCTGCCTACCCTCAGGGGGATGAAGAATTTTATCAAGCTTCAACAGTGTAGCCTAGACAGAATGTGTTTCCTGCTAAGCTCTCCTGTTGGCCGAATCTATAAGATGGTTTGCAGGACAGACTAGCTAAGAGGTAGAGGAGAAAGAACAATTAGCATCAAAGAACTCCTCCTCATCCTGAAGACTGGGTCAAAATCCCCTCTAGAGCATCAATTCAAAGATTCTTCTGAAGGTGGCCTCTTCCAAACAGGATTTTGGGGAGCCCTCTTACTCAGCCAAGTTGGGGTTTGATGTTAAAGACTCCATATGGGAGTCTACATGCCTCTTCTTGCTCAATGTTTTCCTGTACATATTGGGGGAGGGGGGTGATGCAAATCTCCAGAGAACTCAGACTGGACTTGTAAGGGTTCTGCCCAAAGGACATCTGCTGAATGTTCTGAAGGGCTGCCTGTTGGGTGGCAGGAGCTGGAGCCAGCATTAATGCTGCAAGCACATTTAGAGGAGTGACAAATGTCCTCTCCATCATTTCAAATATCGACCCTACTTTCATCGGCATCGGACAGCCATGACCTGGAGCCACTTCCACCTTAACTGAATTGGATATAAGCACTGTTGTGGAGGTGAACCTCAACATCTATGATCAGACAGGCTTAAAAATGGAGACTGGTGCTGATGCATTGAAGGCCAAGGGCTCATACACAGAGAAAGGTACCGCATGAGTCAATGTCGAGAATTGTGCCAAAGACTTGACATTAAGAAGTCAGCCCTTAGATTCAGTTTACATCAAAGGTCTCAGTGCTGGCTGAATAGAATATAAAGGTGCAGGCATCGAGTAAAGCTACCAGTCAGTGCCAGACATATGATCTCCAGATGATGTCTTGGCTTAAAAACCACCAGTCCAAGAGCATGGACCATGCAAGGAGCAAGTAAAGGTGTTGAAGAGCCAACCCCAATCAGCCCTTGATACTGAAGGTAATGAGACAACACCCACTTCAATCTGTGCTTTTAGAAAAGCCCTTACCATAAGGTCCAAATTGACATATGTAGCAGACAGAAATGAAGAGCCTGAGGCTGGTCAGGATGAAAGGAAGCAGGACAGTTCCCTTTCACAAGAATGCCTCCTCACAGCTGGTCTTGGAGATTAGTCTGGTATCTCTGTTGGTTTTGATGAATGTGGAACCGAGGGAGAGGAAGACTGGTGCCAGATGAGATTGTGAGGGCTCCTGCCTTAGGAGTTTTGGAGATAAGGATGAGCCAGCATTGCTGGACTTTTGTTTTCTGGAATCTTTATACTTGACTCTCGTTTTGTCTTCTTTACATTTGCCTTTTTCTCTGGCTTGTCTACTGAAGGGAGTATGTCAGGAGGAAGGAACCCTTTTAAGATTAATTTATTTCTTCTATTGGCAAGAGAATGAGGCCCAAGACCTTACAAGACAGCACAATCTGAGAGGTGATCATCCCGAGGCACAACTGGAGATTGTGGTATACCAAAATGGGATCTTGAGGCCATACCTACCATATAACTTTTAGCTCTAAGCAGTTGTAGCCATAAAAGCAAAAACTAGAACAGAAAAAATACCAAGCTTGTAATAGTACAAGGATAGGAGGAGTAAGGCTACAAAAATTTAAAGTTAGACAAGAACTTTTCTTTTTTCTTCTTCTTTTTTTAAGACAGTAATAAAGAGTGTAGAGGGATGTTAGGCCTCCTACCTAAACAATGAAAAAATAATGCAAACAGTAATGCAAAGAGGAGATATATATATATATATATATATATATATATATTATAAGAGATACAACCAAGTTTGTATATAGAGTAAAGAAAGTAAAGCTAACTAGCAATAAAAGGTTAATAAATGATACAACAAAAAAATTTAGAACTTGACTGGAAGATGCAAAGGATCCCACTGAACACTGATGGTGGTAAATGAGATCTGTGTGTCAGAAAGCAGAGAGATAATGGGAGGAGAGTGGGATCAGTTGGATAGGACGAAATAGAATCCCTACTTCAGAAGTGCTCCTCAGTTACATCTGAGTGCCAGGCTTGGAGGAGTCAGACAATGCATTAGGGGCTGCCGGTCTCTAGATCTTATTAACTTCTTCTCATAGAACTACAAAATTTATTATTTTATTATTTGTTTAACATTGGTTTACCAGGAAAGTCTGACTTGGAATGAAGCCAATTTTCAGTGGAGGCCTGGGGAGAAACGCTCCAGATGCATGTCTTTGTAAAGTGGGAGGAAAGCAGAGCACCCGGAAGAAAGTACAGTTGTGTACACTTACCATAAATGTAGATGTTCGAGTGGATTCACTGTTGCAGTCATCACATTTGGGTTATCTGCATGAAGGTAGCCCTCAGTCAGCCTGAATACCAGAGTCTTGGGATTTCTGTGTCGGATGCTGTAGCTTCTTCCATGATGTCAGGAAGTCATGGGTATAAAACATGCAGCTGATGCCATTACATCAGTTTTTCTTGCCACAGATGTCAGGAGCCCCCACACTAGGAGGCAATTACATGGTGTGGAACACCCCCAGTACAAAGTAAATACCAATGTTATAAGACATGGCCAAACAAAAAGGAATAGTTAGAAGTATAGAAAGAAGTCAAGGGGCTGGAGGGAGGGTAAACAAGGACTGCAACTGTGAATACACTCGAACATCTACATTTATGGAAAGTGTACATAACTGTACTATGTTCTTTGTGTTTCACTGTTGCAGTCATCACATTTGGGTTGATTCCCAAAGCTGAGGATGGGTTGAGGCAGTCAAGAAGCATTAGGGCTGGCAAGCAGGCCCTGTAAGACTGCTGTAGCATATCCAGCTCTGGATTTAGAAAAGACAGGTAAGTGGTAATGCTTGGTGAAGGCGTGTACAGAGCTCCAAGTTGCAGCTTCCACGATGTCCCTGGCAGGGACTCCCCTGAGAAATGCTGTAGAGGTTGATGAAGCCCTAGTGGAATGAGATCTGATCCCCTGTGGGGCAGGTTTCCCATGACGTTTGCAGCAGAAATGGATGCAGTGTGCTATCCATGTAGAAATGGTTTGCTTTGAAATGGCCTTGCCCTCTGCCCCTGTAGCAAAGCTGACTAGCAGATGATCAGATTTTCTGAAAGGCTTAGTCCTGTCCAGATAGAGCCTAAGCTGCTATGCATGTCCAGGGAGTGCAGGATCCTTTCCCCTTTATTCTGAGGATTATAGAAAAAGGCTGGCAAATGAACGGATTGGTTTAAAGCCACACCAGATACCACCTTTGGCATAAATGATGGGTTACTCCTGAGGGAAACCCTGCCCGCATGGAAGATAGTGAAGGGTTCCATGGCCATAAGGGCCTGCAATTCAGATACTCTTCTTGCTGAAGTGATGGCTAGAAGTAAAGCTGTTATCCAGGAGAGGAATTTTAACTCTGCTGAAGCAGCAGGTTCAAAGGGTGGAAGCGTGAAGTAAAGGTCCCAGGCTGGAATGGGAGCTCTCCTGGGGGGTCTTAAATGTTTGGCTCCTCTCAAGAACTGTTTGACCAGAGGATGAGAGAAGAGGGGTGGCTCAGTATTATAATGAGCTGAAATGGCAGAGGCATGAATCTTAATTGAAGAGAAGGATAGGTCTTTGTGGAACATTTCGGTTAAGTAATCTAGTGTACAAGGTAAGCTGGGCACTGTCCATTCCTTGAGACTGGCTCCAAGAACAGTATCTTTTCCACTTTTCTGAATAGGATTTTCTAGTACTAGGCCTTTTTTCCTCGAGGATGACATCCAGCACCTGTTTACTGAGGGTTCAGGGGATGAACCAGGCTGCTAGGTTCAGGGTTTGTAGCTGAGGATGCAAAATGTGGCCCTCATGCTGGGACAGCAGGGAGGGGGTCTGGGGAAGGTGCCAAACTGACAGTACTGTCAGACTGTGCAAAGGTGGGTACCAGTGCTGCTGTAGCCAGTCTGGTGCAGTCAGGACTGTCCTTGGCTTGTCCTGTTTAATCTTTGGTAGAACCTTCGAGAGGAGGGGCAGAGGGGGAAAGGCACAGATTGAGAGGTTTTCCCATGTAAAGGACAGAGCATCCACTTTCCATGCTTGGCTGTGGGGAGTTCTGGTGCAATATTTGCTCAATTTAAAGTTCTGAGGGGAAGCAAAGAGGTTTACCTCTGGTGCCCCCCACTTGTGGATTAGCAGCTTGAATGATTTGGGTTCCACTTTCCACTCGTGCGGGTCCATTAAGATTTCTGCTTAAGTCATCTGCCAGTGAATTTAGTTTGCCTGGCAGGAATTGAGGATGCAGGTGCACTTGATTGCTCAAGGCTGTGATCCACAGAGCCATGGCTAACCTGCAGAGTAGGTAGGAATGGATTCCCCCCTGCTCGTTTGTGTACCACATAACTGTGGTGTTGTCTGTCTTTATCAATAGTTGCCCTGGAAGAATAAGGCATTTGAAGGCTGTCAGAGCATTCTGTACAGCTATCATATCTTTCTGATTGACATGCAGGTGCATTTGCTTTGGGCTCCATTTGCCCTGAATACCTAGTCCTGCCATGTGAGCCCCCCATGCATAGTCAGATTTGTCTGTTGTTAGGGTTTGGGTGGCAGGGGGTAGAGTGAAAGGGAGTCCTTTTTTTGTGGTAGCAGGCCTCTGTCCACCAAGGGAACTCTGCCCTTAGGCAAGGAATGATAGGAATCATTATTTCCAGGTCCTGAGAATGTTGACACCAGAGACTTTTTTTTTAAGTACCACTGAAGTTTCCTCATATGCAGTCTTGCACATGGAATTAGTAGAATCCAACAGGCCATGAACCCTATGGCTTGCAGTATTTTTCTTGCAGGTACCTGGGTTTTGGTGGCCAGTAGACTGAAGAAGTTTGTCAAATACATTTGTTTTTCTGGAGTGAGGAATGGCATCTGGGAAGTTGTGTTCAAGCTTGCTCCCAGGAATACAATCTGTTGGCTGGGTACCTGATGCAATTTCTTTTCGTTGATGGTGTACCCAAGTGAAGTTAGAAGTCTCTTTACAAATGTCAGGTGCTGGAGTAGCAATTCCTGACTGTCCGTCTGAATCAGACAATTGTCCAACTATGGGTAAATTTGAATTTCTCTCTGCCTGCAATATGCAATGGCTGGAGCTAGGCATTTTGTGAATACCCTGGGTGCAGTAGATAAGCTAAAGGGAAGTGCAGAGAAATTTTAATGCATAGAGCCTGCTCTGAAACATAGGTATTTCCTGCAAGATTCCCTTATGGGGATGTGCAGATAAGCTTCTTTTAAGTCTAGGGTGGCTAGCCAGGAGTCCTTGGCTAGTATAGGAAGGAGGCGTTGGAGAGTAAGCATCTTGAACCTTGAAACCACCAGGAAGGTGTTGAGAATAGGCAGATCCAGGATAGGGTGCCAAGAGTTTTCTTTCACAGTTACCAGAAACAGTCTGGAGTAAAACCCTTGTCCCCTATGCTCTGCTGGGACAGGTTGAATAGCCTTGATACTGAGAACAGAAAGTACTTGCTTTTGGGCCTCTGCCCACTGGTTTGGAGGGAGGTCTGGCCATCCACTTGGGGTTGGCAGTGAGTGGAAGTAGAATCTGTATCCCTGGAATACAATGTTCAAGACCCATCTGTCCTGAGTAATGTACTCCCATTTTTTTTATGTAGGGCAAGTTTTCCTCCTAAGAGTGCAAGTACTTGGGCAAGGCTTGGAAGAGTTAAGGATAAGTCATTGTGAGATTTTACCATTGGATGTCAGCTTACCACTCCCTGTTTTAGAGGTGGAAGCATTGCTTAGATCTGTGCATACCCTGAGAATGTAATCGTGGTGGCCTGCTGCCCCTGGGTTAGGAATGAGAAGGTCTGGGAGGGACTGGAAAGGACCGGATTTTAGAAGGCCAATGCCTACTGAATCTAGGTGGCTGTACCTGTAGGAAATACGTAACAGTTTGCATGGATTTAGCTTTTTCCTCCATCTTTTTGAGGACTTCTGCTTTATTGCCAAACAGGCATTATAGGTTAGTTCATAGTTCATAGGTTAGTACTAGGCTAACTGCCCTTGGGAGCCATTTTTTAAGCCTAGCCAATTATCCCCTGTGAGACTCAAACCCTACACCTTGTGTTTGTAAGGCAAATACCTTAACCATTAGGCCATCCTCCCAACCTTGATTTAATGGTGCATCTAGTAATTTTGCTTTGACATAGTTTGGCAAAATATGTTCCTTAAGCCAAGCATGCCTTCTAAGAACAGACCCAGTGACAGCAGCTCTGCAAGATACTTCTAAGGCATCAAAACCACATTGTAAAGTATGTTTTCCAACTTGGTTAGCAGAATGTATTAACTCTTGTAAATCTTCATGTTCTGCACAATCAGGAATTGACATCAATTTCTGTTTAATTAGCTCCATAATATGTGGTATGCAAGGTTTCACCAAAGGAAAAATCTTCTGGAGGGGAGGCAGAGGGGATGGAATCCTCTGCATCTGAATCATCAAAGGAAGATAAGGGAATGTCCTGGTAATCAGCGGGATCAGTCATCGGACTCACGGTCTGTAGAATCAGAAGAAAAATCAATCCTTTGTCTTATAGAGGGGGAAAGCTGGCTTCCCCTAATTAAAGATATAAGGTCTTCAGCCATTTTAAGCATTTGTTCCGTGGCATGGGAGCTTGAGCATGTGCTTTGGTTCGTCGGTTTTCTAGGTGTAATGCGAACTCTGGGCCTGAGAAATTCTGTAGTTTTAGTCAAAAATTAAGATGTCGGTTTAATACGAACATCGGAAGGTTGAAATACACCCTCAGAAGCCGGTGCCTGCACAGCAGCTCCGGATCCATTCAAGGTAGAGACATCCGCAGGTTCTATAGTCGAAGAAGCAACTCGCAGCATACCGGACTCCGAAAGGGTCTCAGCAGAGGCCTGCAAATCTGTAGAAGTGGGTATCAGGGTCTGTGAAGGCAGATGCAGTCTGACTCTGTCTTTATCCTTACATTTTTTCGGAAGATCGGTAGTCGGAGGGCTTATTGAAGCCATTTCGGAATATGGAGAACGAGAGCAAAATAATTTAGTGACAAAAATAGCCTGATGACAAGTTTGGGCGTTGAACAAGGCACAAACCAACAGCGAGGAACATCGTGGTTTGGGCCTAAACAGGTGATGCAGTAAGAATGAAAATCTCTGTGAGGTATTTGCTTTCCACAGGCAAGACAATTATTAACTTTTTCTGACATTGGTTAGAGCAAGAAAATTGGATCCCCAACGGGGTACTTATCTTTTAGAAAACTTCAGGTCTGAAACTCTAAAAATGAAAATTTCAGGAGCCGACCGACCAGTACTTGCAAACTGCTTCTGCTTCGGACACTGCACAGCAAGAAAAGCTGATGTAATGGCATCAGCTGCATGTTTTATACCCATGACGTCCTGACGTCATGGAAGAAGCGACAGCATCCAACGCAGAAATCCCAAGACTCTGGTATTCAGGCCGACTGAGGGCTACCTGCAAGCAGATAACCCAAATGTGATGACTGCAACAGTGAAACACGAAGAACATCCCCACACAAATGCAAGGAGGACATGCAGACTCTGCACAGAAGGCACTCCAGCCAAGAATCGAACTAGAGAACCTCTTGGTGTGAGGCAACAATGCCACCGTTGTACCACTGCACCTTCCAAAAGCATGCCAACTTCTCATTATAACATAAAACTAACTCACAAACTGTCTGGGAAAGGCTACTTGAATTTTTACTGGTGCAGTGTCTTTAATTTAAGGAGTGGAGTAAATGCCGCACATTTTTTCCCCTGATTTCAATACAAATTTTCATGATCAAAATACACCCTTACATTTTTAAACAAAGCAATTATCCCTGACGCCCATGACAGAGAAAGAAATCTATTTTTCAGATAATAAGGTGCAAATCTCACCAGAATCAGCCAAGACATTTTAATCCTCAGTGCATGGGAAAGAATCATCCGTTGAACTCTTTTAATCACTACCTGCACCAACTTGACAACTTCTCTCTGATGAAGTTAAGGTATTTTCCTGCCTCCTTATTTTCTGAAATGCTGGATATATGGATATTTTTTCTATATTTTCCATATTGATCAAGCTATTCTCAAGAAGGTCTAGTTTGGTTTCAGTGGCTGCCAACCAATAAAGCTTTAGTCTCCTCCTCTAAAGGATCAGAATGGAGATTAAGAACTTCCTCAACCTCAGTTAATTTCTTTTCCAATCTCTCCATATACACTGCGAGAGTGGAGCTGGTCTTTTGAAGTTCTTGCATGATCTGTTCCACAGAAGCAGTATCCCTGGTGTGATGGTGGAAGACAGGGAGTCTGCTGGATAAATGCTTACAGGCTGGCAGGACAGACCTGGATTGGGGGTTGGTATAATGGTTAAGGTGTTTACCTTGCACACAAGAGGTACAGGGTTTGATGCTCACAGCTTCATCACACTAGATTTAAAATGGCCCTCATGGACAGCTAGCCTAGCATTTACCTATGAACCTCGTGGTGATGCTGAATTAAGAGTTTGATCTCTTACTTATTTTAGAGCAATTATAAGGCATAGAGAGATTAGTAGAGACTTCTGAGTTAAATGAGTAAATCTAGTGGTAATTGTAACTCTGGGATTCAATCAGCTGAAAGAAACTACTCTTGTTAAGTCAGGAAAGAGGAGCAATGGATCCCCATCTTAACCCGAAGTTCATATTTTGCACTCAAAGTTGATGCTTATCTTATTAACACAGATGATCAAGTTAAATTAAAAAAGAGGAAGCTAAGCAACTCAGTATATTTTTACAATAAAAAATATGACAACAAACAAGACCATGGGGGACCATGGCAAAAATTATCATTCTCAAGCATTTATAACTATTATTTTCAAGTTCTTACACAACTGTACTTTGTTCTGCTATGAAGCTCTAATGCAGTCACAACCTTTGTAACGATTTCCAAAGCTTGCTGTTTATGTTTGGATGCTGGCTAGTTTTCTAGGGAATGATGCAAGAGACCCAGTAAGACAGCAGATGCAAAGTGTCCAGTCTGTAGTGTTCAGAGAAAGTATACACAGCAAACCAAGAGGCTACCTGAAAAATGACTTGGTTACTTACTCCTATAGTAAAAGAAGCCGAAGCAGCTGTAGCAACATTAGAATGTGGTCTAGCATGACCTGCTACGAAAGAGTATCAGAAAGTAATACAAACAGACAAGACAAGACATTTTAATACAGGCCATTTGGTAAATGATTTTCTGCCTTAATAGCAGCAAAGGAAACAGTCAAGGCAATTTTCCTCATATATGTCGTTCCATGAAGGTGATATTTCAACTGTTCATGAACATCCAAGGGATGAAGAATCATTTCTTCTTATGTTGTAGATTAGGGGAAAAGGCAATTGGATAGACTGATTAACTTGCAACAACCTTCTTCTTTTATCTGAAGAAGTTTTCATTAAAAAGACAAAAGTGCTCATCTTTTATTTGTTTTTATAAGCATTTCAATATTAAAACAACCTTTCTGTCATGAATTGTGGCTCCAGGTGTACTGTGTCCATACTTTTGAATTATCTTGGTTTGCAGTTTGGTCTTTGTGGATTATAAGAAAAGAAAAGAACAGACAGCAAGCAGTGTAAGTAAGAACACAGGGTCTAATATGAACTTTAACATGGATAACCTTAACTTAAGAATAGGTAATGCCTGTAGGTGCAGCCATCGATTTGGGGCAACAGCTCCTATCTCGAAGAATATACTTAACTTTCTAAAAATGTACATACAGTTTTGGGTGTTTGTTGTGAAGTTAAAATAGGATGGGAGGTTCTGAAAATCAATTTCTTTTTTGAGTGGTTTCATCAAAACAAAATGTCTTGAAAAATGCGACATGGGTTCAAATGGAGATGAGAAGTATTAAGAGATCAGTTTACCAAACATTAGTGTGTGCAGATAAGCTAAAAGATAGAAACCCACATTCAAAAGAACTGTCATGTATAATACATGGGAGTAATAGCTTTCTGTCACAATGGCTAGTCTGTCCACATTCACGGAATGTAAATGGCCTTTCAGGTATAGGCGAAAAGAGCACTGCATTATATTAAAAAATGTAGAGCACAAATACCAAATTTGCAGGATACACATCTAGATAAAAATGAGCATGTGAATTTGACAAAAAGGATTTCATGGTGGACATGCAGCAGAATACTAGGGACAAAGGAAAGGGGGAATAATAATATTGATTGCTAGGAGGACTAAAAATTAACAGAAAAGGGAAGAAATGAAAGACAATGACAGATTCATGATGGCAGGGGACGAGGACTACTCTGTTATGCATTTACATTCCACCAAAAACTGCTATTATGGAGCTAAGGAGAATTTTGGGAGAAATAATTAGCTTACATCTGGGAATATTACAAATGGATGGGGAATAGAACTCGATTTTGGAATAGTGAAGAAAATAAAATGCAGATTTCTGCTGAATATAAGAGAATATTTAATAAGGAAGATGTGAATTCAGTAGGAGGAACTCTGGCATCACTGACATGTAATGCATGAAGCGCGGTGATTACAAGCCTATATTCAGAGAAAGACAACAGCTGTATGAAAGAATAGTGCGAGACTCAACCTTAAAAAATGTTAACCACCTCCTGCTTAAGTTGTTAAGGTTGGATCTCACGCTAGGCAGTTTGCCAGTACTAACCAGCAAAAGACAGAAGCAGAGTAAAAGACTTGTTTCTGCCTGCTGTCTATCGGTAATGTGTCCCTGATTTCCTGTTACTGAAAGCATGTAAGCTGTTTTTCACATCTGGGAATTAGTAGACTAACAGGATATGTGTTTGCCTGCATTTTCTAAAAGATACAAAGTCTGAAACCTAAATGCATGTCATTATTTAGCGTCTTCAGTCATCTGTAATTTGTCTAAAAACCATGGACTTTGAGGAAGAGGCCAAACATGAGGCAAAAAATCTGGACAGTTGAGAGGCATGGAAGTAGGGTTACCACCTGTCCCACTTTGCAAGGGACAGTCCCTCTTTGGGCAGTTGTGTCCTGACAAAAACATATTAAAAATGGCAAATGTCCTGAGATTGTAGGACATAATTATGTCCCATATTTTATGTAATAGTTGCATAAAATAGTTATTTCTGTATCTAAAATACCTAAATGTTACAAGAAACAGACTAAGCAACTTAACTGCTACAAGAATAAGCTTTTATTTAGGCAAAAAGGTTAAGTTTTATCCTTTGTACTGACTGTGGGTATGTGTCGGCCTGTAAAATCTGATGTGTGTCCCGAAAATGTCCCACTTTGGCCATTTGAAAAGGTGGCAACCCTACATGGAAGGTGTAAATGTAAAGGAATGAGTTACACTAGCTTTCGGATAACACTTGCTAAGTGCTTTACCACTCAAAGTTAATAAAACACTTAGCTTTTTTTTTTTTTTTTTTTTTTTTTACTGTAACTAGTAGTACATGAAGCAGATAAAGCTCCATGCACTACAAAGAGTTATGATCGAGTTGCCGATGATAACCTAATATGCGTTCTCAACATGGTTCAGCACAAACTCCCCCCC